>NC_133666.1:224597525-224897525 GCF_037893015.1 Macrotis lagotis | reverse complement strand
GAGAAATAAAGGAGAAACAAGATAAATGGAATTTCACTGTTATAATTTTTTGTGATAACCAAAGTAAAAGGACTTACTGAACAACAATACTGAAGGGCTATCGCATTTAAAGTATCACCTTCCTGTATATCTTTTGTAAGTAATACGATATCATCCAGTCTATCTCTTGATGTACTTCTTCTGACTTTCTCTCTTCCTCTTGGTCGAAGTTCATACAATTCAGCATCCTCTTCAAAGATATCAGTGTCTGTATTATTTCCAAACGAATATATTTGGTTGCTCACCACAGACTGAGATATTGGAAACTGAAAATTGCGAGTCTGATTCCTCCCTGCCATAACCTCAAATTCTATAGAAGAAAAGAGAAAACTTGTGAAAAATTGGTTTGTTACAAAACTCAAAACAAACAGCTTTTCTACTTGAAGCTTATTTTCAAAGCAGTTAAAAATATTTTTATTATGTATTGTATGTATATATGATCTGTAAAGCAACATTTTTCTAAGTGTTAAAACATATTTTAGCAATTTAGAGAATAAGAACTGTGCCCTAGTCTAATAATCCATCAACAGTAGTGTGCTTGGGGGAAAAATGTTTAAACAAGGGCAAATCCCTAAAGAATAATTTTAAAGTTAAAGAACTACCCTTCCCCTTAGAGGTTATGAGGAGTGTGCTCTGAGTACCAGATAATTAGGTGTCTGTGTTGGCACTTTATCTAAAGAAATGAAGCTTTGATGGTGATAAAACAGTTTCAGAAGTGTGATTTATTTTAAATATACATTCTGTATCTGTAACCTAAATTTCTGTTACTGCCATGTCCAAGTTTCTTGGTATGTGAAAAACATCTTTCACTTAATTAAATAGATACTTGAGTATAGTCTTCTCACTATAGATATTAATGTATAGTAACAGACTTTTTCTGAATCAGAACATTATTTTTATTCATACATACACACACACACACACACACACACACACACACACATATATATTTGCAAGGCAATGAGGTTAAGTGGCTTGCTCAAGGCCACACAGCTAAGTAATTTTTAAGTGTCTGAGGCCAGATTTGAACTGAGGTACTCCTGACTCCAGGGCCAGTGCTCTATCCACCATGTCACCTAGCTGCCCCTATTCCTATATTTTTAAGGACTCTTACCTGCACCTCTTCAACCTGTAAGATAAAACTTGATCAACCATGTTGTTAATTGGGTCAACTAGTATATTTCTCCTCTACAGTACTTCAGTGGTTTAAAATCAACATCATTTTGTGTTATGTGTGAGTGTGTATGTCAGATATTATTGAGGGACTGCCAACCTCAGACAAAAACTAATGTAAAATTGATTTTTACTTTCAGAATGTCAGTCAATAATAATAAAACAACTCTCTAAATGTGGGTCATATACAATGGAAAAGAAGGAAGCTCTACCATTCTGTATTGCAATTTAAGTTCTTTATTAAATGTTTCACATGGGAAATATGGTTCTTTAAATATTTAACTATTTTTTTCAAAATGAAATTAATACAGTTATAATTGAAGTGAAAGGAACTTTGAGATTAAGGTTTATTTTGGTCAGAGTTCTTATTACTTACTAAAAAATAGTCATGAATCATATAGTTTGAGTCATAGTGTATATGGGATACTATTAAAAAAACAGAAGATAAAATGTTCAAAGTTCAGCTAAACAAACATGTCTCTCTCTGCAGGATTTTTTTAAGTTTCTCCTAAAATTTCAACTGAGGATGTCAATTATAGTTAGTTCCCTAATGTATTTTGGAATGGATATTTACTTTTCCAAGTCTAAGTTTAGCTAACAAACTAGCTGAATTTACATTTATTTGACCCAAAGATATAACTTCTCCTTCAAAGGAAAATATAGTGTTATCAAAATTGGGTAAGTCCTTGGCTCTATATAACACTCTCATTTCTTTAGCATAGATCTTAAATACAGAAGTTTACAAAGTAATCTAAAAAAAACAATCATTCCTTGATTAAACTTTCAAGAGATCCTAGCTGGATAAAACTGAGGACGAACTAGCAATACACTAATAAATCCTGATCTCACTATTCTGATTGTCACTGTCCTAAACAGAGACAAAACTGTATCAGATAACCACAAGTTGACAGCTTTTCTAGTAGAAAATGAAATATTGGGATCCGGCCTAGGTAAAATATTTACTGGACCAACTAATTAAAACAAATGTCTGAAGCATGGTAACTAAAGTCTTCAAGAACAGATTTTAAAAAAAAAGGGGGGCGGCCGGGTGGCACAGTGGGTAAAGCACCGGCCCTGGAGGCAGGAGTACCTGGGCTGTGTGGCCTTGGGCAAGCCACTTAACCTCATTGCCTTGCAAAAAACTAAAAAAAAACCCAAAATAACAAAAACAAAAAACAAAAAAGAATGAGAGAGAAATGCCATCCGCTTTCTTAACCAAATCTCCACCGTCCCAGGAGGCGCTTTTTGACATTTCAGGGCAGCCCGCACTGCGGAGCTTCGGCCGGGCCGCAGCTGCCTGCCGGTGCCCCCAACCACGGGTGGGCTCGGCCGCGCCCTTTCCCGGGCACAGCCTGGCATCCCGGCCCCCGGTCACCTGCTGGGCCTCAGGCTGGCATGGGCCCGTCCGCTCCTCGGGCCTCGCGGTCTCATCGACGGGCACGGGCCCTGGGCCGAGGCCGCCCGCGGTGCCGCCCGCGCCTCTCAGGCGTCACCCCGGAGAGCTGGAGGGAGAGGAGGGAGAGGCGTAAATGGTGGATCCGGGCTCCCGAGCCGGGCCGCGCCCTCCGGCTCGCCCCACCGCCCCCGCCGCCATCTTTACCTCCTCCTCTGGCAGGGGGCGCGGCGGCCGGACCCACGGCGGCCGCCCGCAAGGGCATGACCGAGGCTTCCCTCCGCGCTCCCGGCCCGCCCGGGCGCCGCCGCCGCCACGTCCGCAGCCCCGCGTGCGTCATCACGTCGGCCCGCGGAGGCGGGAGGGGCGCAGGGGCGGGGCTCCCGGGCGGCGGGGGGAGGAGCGCCGCGGCCCGGTGCGCACGCGCGGTGTGCCTCGGCTGTGTGAGCGCGCCCACGCGGAGCCTCGTGGAGAGGGCCGAAGCCCCGCGGGCGGCCGGCGCTGGCCCCTGCCCGGCGGGCTTGGGGGCCGCGAGGGCCGCCTTTTGCGAAGACCTGGAGCCGGCCCGCCCTCAGCCCCCCAAGCCGGAGTGGCCAGGGGGAGCCTCCGGCACTGTTGGGGAGCGTGAGCCCCCGGAGCCCGGCCCGGAGTGGAGGTGCCCAGGCCCCGGGAGGGCCTAGCGCCAGCTTGGCCGTCCTCTGCCAGGCTTGGCGCGCCACAGCCAGAATGCACGCGACTTGAGCAGTGCCATTACGGCAGGGCTTTTTAAAAGTATGTCACCGTGAAAAAGGTGAAAACATCACTTGTACAAAAATACTCACAGCAGCCCCGTTTGTGGTGGCAAGGAATTGGAAATCCAGTAAATGTCCTTCCATTGGGGAATGGCTTAGCAAACTGTGGTATATGTATGTCATGGAACACTACTGTTCTATTAGAAACCAGGAGGGACGGGAATTCAGGGAAGCCTGGAGGATTTGCATGAACTGATGCTGAGGGAGATGAGCAGAACCAGAAAAACACGGTACACCCTAACAGCGACATGGGGGCGATGATCGACCTTGATGGACACATTTATTTCATCAGTGCAACAATCGGGGACAATTCGGGGTTGTCTGTGATGGAGGATATCATCTGTATCCAGATAAAGAACTGTGCAGTTTGAACAGAGGCCAAGGACCATTACTTTAATTCATGAAAAAAAAACTGACATTGACTGATCTTGCTATGTCTTATACTTTATGTTTCTTCCTTTAAGGATATGATTTCTCTCTCATCGCATTCAATTTGGAACAATGTATACCATGGAAACAATGTAAAGACTGGCAAATTGCCTTCTGTGGGGGGAGAGGGAAGTGAGATTAGGGGAAAATTTGTAAAACTCAAGTAAAATCTTTAAGAAGTCAAAAAAAAAGTATATCAATTCAACACATTAATTCCAAACTGTCCTACTTGTCTATGTCTCCCTAATAATGGCTCCAACAAGAGCCAATGTTTATATTGCATTTACTGTGTGTTAGTTACTTTATCCTATTTGATTCTCAGACAACCCCAGGAGGTAGGTGCTATTAGCCCTAAGTTACAGAGAGGAAACCGTGGCATGCCAGGGGTTAATGACCTGTGTTACACATCTAGAAAATGTCTGAAGTCATATTTGAAGTAGGTCTTCCAGGTCTCAAACTCTACCAAATTACCTTCAGACCTGTCTTTTCTGTGCCTTTTAAGTGTTTTTAATACATTTTTTTTCTTTTCTTTTTTACACTATCACTACTCCCTCCCCACCACTCTAAGTCCCCCATTGTATCAAATAAGCCATGAAAAAAAATCCACACATTGGACATGGGTCCCATTCTGCATCTATAATTCATAAATAACCAGCTAGCACTTATATGAGCTTTAAAGTTTGCAAGTTGTTTCAAAATATTATCCCATTTGATTTTCACAATAACCCTGGGGAGGTAGGTTCAAGCTATAATTATCTCCATTTTTAACAGTTGAAGAAATTGAGGGAAGTGACTTACCCAACTAGTAAGTGTCTGACTGGACTTGAACTTAATTCTTCATGACTCCTTCCCTGTAGACTTCCAGTAATTGTTATTAACCACTTTTCTTGCTCTTTGCCCATGTAATGTAAATGAGATAAAACTGTTTTAATTTGTATTTCTCAGATTGCTATTCATTTAGACAATTTATTTCATGTAGTTGCTGAGAAATTTGTGTTTATGTATCTTAACCAGTTATTTATTGGGAAATAATCACATTTTTATTAAGCACCTACAAATCATTTGCTGAGCAGTAGAATTAGAACAAGAGTAAATGAAATAACCTCTTTTTCTAATCAAATACTTATAAATTCAAATCAGTTTCTTAAATATTTTGGATATCAGACATTTATCAGCGAAATGTACTGCAAAATTTTTTATTCCATTAACTTTTTTTTAAATCTTAACTGCATTGATTTTCTTTGTGCAGTTTTGTTTTTTAAATGGCAATCACAGTTGATCACTCTTTTGATCCTCTTGATTCATATTTGGAATGAAGGAAATAAGCATTTACTTTGTAAACGAGACACTGTGTTAAACTCTTTGTAAATACCCCATTTAATCCTCACAATAACTCTTGGAGATGGGTGTAACCTATAATTATCCCCGTTTTACAATTGAGGAAACTGATACAGACAGAAGTTAAGTGACTTGTCCAACTAGTAAGAATGCAAGACAAGATTTTAGATCATTTATTCTTGATTCCAGCACTCATTCACTGTGCTACCCAGCTAGTAAAAAATTCTTTCCCTAACGAGATAAAAAAGATATTACTTTCCTTTCTTTTTTTCTCTAATTTGTTTCTAATGTAACTTTTATATTTAGGTCATGTGTACATTTAAAACTTATCTACCTGGTCTATGTTAGGGCTCATCTTAATTTCTGACAGATTGTTTCCAATTTTCCCAGTAGTTTTTGTGAAATTGTTGGAGTTTTGATTACTGTGCTTATATACCAGTTTTCTGGATCATATCAGCATTTTTATTTTTAAACCACTACTAAATAGTTTTGATGATTATAGGTTTATAATGTAGTTTGAAATCAAGCACTACTAGGTCATTTTCCTTTCTATTTCTTCTATGATTCTTCACGTTTTGTTCTTCCAAATGAGTTTTGCTATTATTTTTCGAGTTCTATAAAGTAATCCATTGGTAGTTTGATGAGGCACTGACTGAGTAAATACAATTGAGTAATATTATTTTTGTTAAATTTACATGCTCCAATCATGAGCAATTACTGTATCTCCAATTAACTGTCTTTATTTCTATAAAAAGTGTTTTGTTGTTTCATTCGAATAATTCCTATGTCTGGATAGGTGGGTTTTGGGATGTTTTATACTTTCTGTTATTTTGAATGTAATTTCTCTTCCTGTTGAGTTTATTGGTAATAGAGTAAAAAGTTAATGGTTTCTATGGATTTATCCCACTAGTTTGGTAATGGTATTAATTCTTTAAAATTTTTTTAGCTGAATCTTAGGATTCTCTTAAATAGACTATCATGTGCAAAAAGTTATAATTTTATTTTCTTTTTGCTAATATTTATTCCTTCTAGTTCTTTTTTTGTTTAATCTTATAGTTAACACTATCATATATATCAAATAGAATGGTGATAATAGACATCCTTGCTTTTACACTTGATCTTATTGGAAGGACCTCTAGATTTTCTCTATTTTAGATAATACTGGCTCTTAGTTTAATTTAATATAACTATTATGTACATATTAAGGAAAAATTCATTATTCCTATGTTTGTTTTTTTGCAAGGCAAACGGGGTTAAGTGGCTTGCCCAAGGCCACACAGCTAGGTAAATATTAAGTGTCTGAGACCGGATTTGAACCCAGGTACTCCTGACTCCAGGGCCGTTGCTCTATCCACTGCGCCACCTAGCCGCCCCTCCTATGTTTTTTAATACTTTAAAAATATATAACTTTTGTATTTTTCAAAAGTATTTTCTTTATTGACATTCAGGTGGTTTTTGCTATTAAGATAGACGATTACATTTATATTTTTGCTAATATTGAACCCACCCTCATTCCTGGTATAAATTCAACCTGGTCATAATGTATAATGTTTTTACTATATTTCTATAGTTTCTTCATGAACAATTTGCTTAAAATTTTAAATTGATGCTCAGTAGGAATATTGGTCAATAGTTTTCTTTCGCTGATTTGCCCCAACTCTAGTAATGGAATTGATTTGTGATCAGAACACTTTTTTCAATCATTTTATCAAATCTCTCATATATTTATGGCAAAGTGTTTTGAAGTATTTGATCTCTGAAAATTCCAGTGGGGAAAAGGGTGGGTTTTGACCAAATCTGTTTTCTTCCCAAGATAAATATGACCCTGGTGCTTTAAAAATCACATACTTTAGGGGCAGCTAGGTGGCACAATGGATAGAGCACTGGTCCTGGAGTCAGGAGTACCTGAGTTCAAATGTGGTCTCAGACACTTAATATTTACCTAGCTGTGTGGTCTTGGGCAAGCCACTTAACCCCATTGCCTTGCAAAAAACCTTAAAAAAAACGATATAGAAAATTATATACTTTAAGTCAAAGCATCCAGATGATTTTTTTTTAATTTCAATTGACTAGAGGCTTTCAAGGCTATTTTGACATCATTTTAGCTTACTTTTAGAAGACTTGCTATTTCTAAAAGTGAATGATGCAGGAAAAGTTGAGACAACTAGATCTATAGTATAATATTTTTCTTTATCTGAGTAGACGTGAGCTATGCCCCATTAGGTTAAAAAAGAAATGCTGGAGTAGCAGTTTAAAAAAATGGTCCTGCTTGAGCTGTGTTCTTGCCCTTATGACACCCCTGTCTGTAACCATTTATCACAGAGACATTTTCTCATCAATAGACAAAGGGTATATTCCCAACTAGATGTGTAGGGCTTTAGCTGCAGAACTCTCATGAATGCTAATGGGGATACAACCTTCATTCTGCATATAGGTTACTTTCCCTATTTTAATGTCAGCGAGTAGCAGGGCCCCTGTTAAAGTCTCTAAATGATAGAATTTGAAGCATTGCCACAGTAATGCAACTGTTTTCTTTTATATGAAACTTTCTTGATAACCTATGTGTGTTATGAAATCATTATAATTTATATTTAGAGAGGCTACAGTTAATGAACTTTCGTAAGGTCTTGAGTTATACTGTTACATTTGGTTATTAGAATATACAAAGAACTCAGTTATCCATGAATTTTGGCCAAGTTCCAGAAATCAGACCAATAGGAAAAAATGCTTTCCCTACCAAAAAAAGGGGGGGTATCTTCAGTTCTCAGAAAAAAAAACAGGATTTTCGTTTTTTTGAGATCTAATCTGAAACATTATAGTTGAAATTCTAGATAAACGAAAATGTGAGTTCTATGAAAACATTATGTTGTTCCTGATATTTTTAAAAGGCACTATGTAGATGAAGGGATACTAAGTGTTCTTTATTCTATAAAAGTTGATCAAAATTAAGAATTCTGTTCTTAAAAATAACATAATACCCACAATTCACAATCTAGCTTAGAAAAAAATTTTAAAAAATTTTATCACTGAAAAGATCAACTTATGTATATCAATGAAATATCAATTTATGTATAAAATGTACATTATTCTCACACTTGTCAGTGCTACCTCTTAATCATTCCTGGCTCTGTCAACTTTCCTTCCTTCTTTCCTTGTCTTCTTGTCTCCTCCCTCCTTTCTTTTCTTTTCTTTCCTTCCTTCCTTCCTTCCTTCCTTCCTTCCTTCCTTCCTTCCTTCCTTCCTTCCTTCCTTCCTTCCTTCCCTTCATTTAATAGGAAAAGCTTATTGTCATAAATATTTAAAGACTCAAAGGAGCTAGTCCCTCTCCTCAAGGAGTTTTTATTCTTCTTGTAAGAGAAGGGCAGAACACTATAACATATCTATAAGTTATAGAATTAGAAAAACTGAATATAAAGAATACACTACTCATAGGCCAATAATTAAAATTATTAATTATAATCTTACATTTATATAATGAGGTTTTATAGTTTTTAAAGTAGCTTTTTCACCCAAAAAACTTAGGAGGCATACAACGCAGTAGTGAAAAGAGTTGGATCTTGAAGTCTAGAAACCTAGACTAGTATCCTTCTTCTGTATGATTTAGTGACAGTGCTGTTTAGGATATACTTTGGTGAGAACTTAATATGATTTTTAATAATCCTATAAGGTGTGGATTATACGATTGTCCTTTCCAGATAAGGAAACCAAGGCATGAACTTTACCTACCTAAGTCATGTTAATAAATAGTAATAGAAGAAAGCAGGATTCCTATGGACAGAGACCAGACTGGAGTTGGTTCTCTGTTGGGATGGAGTGGTGGGAGAAGAGAGGCACCACATTAAGAGATTCCCCTCACCAGGGGGGAACCAGCTTCTACCTATTCCTAATTTTGTCTTCTGGGTCCAAATAGAAGAAGTAAAATGTTCTTCCATGTGAGTGACCTTCAGATCCTGAAGTTCTCTATGTATAACTCCTCTCCTATCTGCTTCCCTTTGTGTCAGTTCCCTTTTGAAGGATAAAGCCAAGGGTGCAGGCATTCAGGCAGGCAGAAACCATTTAGCAAGTAATTATTGTGAGTCAGACACTTTGCTAAGCACAGAGGACACAAATACAAGGATAAAGAAAAGAATGTCTGACCTCACGGAACTCACATTCTATTGGGAGCAGACAACAATTGAAAGGGGCCTAGAAATGGGGAGTTGGGAGGAAGGTACAAACAGGGAGGGAAGGAGGCAGAATCCAGAAAATCTGAAGAACAGCTGTGAGGAGGATGAGTAAGGCTGGCCTAGATTCTCTCCAAAATGCTACCCCAAAACAGTCCACAGTCAAGATTGGTTATGGGGTGAAAAGGCAGCTGAGTCATGGTGACTTGGGAAAGTCCAAAATAACCCATATGGAGATACAACCTCCCAACTATTTTCTCAGGTGTGCAAGCTTCTCAGGTGCCCATCAGCTAATACTCTATCTCAGACAGGCCTGAATCATCTTAACACTGGGAGCCAGCAAGAAAGGGTGTAGCTCGGGACTTTGACTGTCATGACTCCATCAGTCATCTCAAATGAGTTTAGCTTCCTGAAGCCTGGCTAACCAAGAACAGGAAGTAAGCATTGATTAAGCACCTATTATGTACCAGGTAAAGTGCTAAACAAATATTGTTTCATTGGATCCTCACAACAACCCTGGGAGGTAGGTGTTATTACTAGCCCCATTTTAAAATTGAGGAAACTGAGATAGAGCACTGGCCCTGGATTCAGGAGGACCTGAGTTCAAATGTGGCTTCAGACACTTAATAATTACCTAGTTATATGACCTTGGGCAAGTCACTTAACCCAATTACCTTGTAAAAAACAAACAACAAAAAAAGACTAAATAAATGAGGTAACTGAGACTGAATGAGGTTAAATGAACTGCCCAGGGTCATACAGTTTGGATTTGAACTCAGGTCTTCCTGACTCTGGGCTCAGGGCTCTATCCACTGTACCACCTACCTGCTTCAAATAGACACAGAATTACCTGGGATCATACAGTTGAAAAGGAACAGTAGGTCAGATAAATGGTGTCTAACTTTTACTTAAAGACCTCATGTGAAAAGAAACTTATCCAGGCAGCATACCATATTTCCCCATTTTTAAAACTTATCTTTTTCATAAAATTTGGGGTCTAAAAACTGGGAGCATCTTATACAGTGGTTGTAGATTTTTTTTCTTGTATTTTCCACATTTTCATACTTGTTACTTTGCGCTCACTGTTTACCATTTGTTACCAGAATATTAGGTTACATTTTGCCATGTTCTTCCCAGAAAAGATTTTTTTGTATAATGCTGAATTCAAGTTCAAAGTGATCTAGTTTGCAAAGTGAATGGAAAGTAGTCGTGCTGCTGAACGTCAGTTTGATTCTCCTCCAACTGAGAAAACATCTGAGACTGGCTCCGGGAAGAAAACAGCTGCGACAGAAGAAGAACATGGAAGGGAATCAGTAAATGGCCTGAGTCAGAGTGAAATTGAAGATGTGGATTGAAGAGCAAAGGGCCAGTGGAATCCCTGTGTCCACAAAGATGGACAGAAGGAGGCCAGAAGAATTGCTGATGAAAAAGATGTGACTAACTTCAAAGGAGGACACAATTGGTGCTTCAAGTTCATGAAACAGAAAATAATAAGCATGCAACTACACACCAGACTTGGCCAAAAAATGTCTGAAAGTTAGGAGCAAAAGGTCCTTAAATTTCATGATGAATAAAACTTGAGTTCAATAACTTCATGTAATACTTTTTTTTTTTCAAATTTTGGGCCCCATAAAGTGCATCTTATACATAGAAGTGTCTAATACATGGAAAAATTTGGTATTTCATTATTGTATAGCTATAGTTGTTAAGAAGTTTTCCTTAAAGCCAAAATTCACCTCTTTGTAGCTTTTACCTATACCTAGTTTTGTGTTCTGGGTCCAAATAGAATAAGTAAAAGGTCACACTCCTTGTGAATGACCTTCAGATATTGAAGATCACTATCATCACTACCCTACATTTCCCCATGACCATGAATACATTTCTTCTCCAGGCTAAATATTCTTCAAAAGATCTGTGAATGGTGTGAAATCAAGGCCCTAAATCATCTTATTTGCCCTTCTCAGGACAGTCTTCAGCTCAGATGTGGTCTGATTAGTGTGGAATGAATGCAGAGAAATGCTCATTGTTTCTTCTCTAGATAGTTTGCATTTTTAAATATATCCTACAAACACATTAGCTATCTTAGCTGGTATATCACACAACTCATATGGAGTTTGTAAGCCCCTGATATGCCCATTTATATTCTATTAAAGAGAGAGCCTTAAATTTCTCTAAATCACTGAGAACTTTTTTATTCCTTTAAAGGGAAATTAACTTCAGAACCAAAAAAAAAAAAAGACCACCTCCTTTAGCTTCTAACCAGACTCCTCCTGGTCGCACCCTTTATATTAGTTAAGAGGTTGAATATGTTTAATTTATTTTAGATATATATTTTATAGTTTTTAATTGACCCTCCTAATTTTTCTTTTCCTGATATTTTCTTCCTGGTCTTCTATGTCTTCTTTCTATCCCCCAAATTTGATTTCCTTTAGATTCTGTGGGGATAGGTATTTTATTTTATTATACATTTATTGATACCTTTTATTTTTATAAAGTTTTAGTTTCTAAACATTTTTCAGTTATATTCAGCAAGCTAAGGAAAAATAGGGAAAGCAAGTCAGCTGACAGTATGTCCAATACTCCCTCTTCCCAACTAAGGAGGGAAGTACATTTTTCTCAACTCTTCTCCAAGACCAAGTTTTGGGCAACATTTCTTTTTTTTTCCTTTTCCTCCTTCTCCTACCTCTTTCTCTTCCATGTTCTTTTCTTCTTCCTCTTCATCTTCTCCCATTATATCATCTTCCTCATTCTGCTTACTTCACTCTGTCAAAACTTGTTTGCTGGTTCCTTCTTAATTGGTCATCTTAGTTTCCACTGCTTCGCTATTACAGAAACTGCCACTGTGAAGTTTTTGGTTTGTTTAAGACTTTTCTTTCTTTTTTTTTTATTGACCACTATGGAGTATATACCTAGTAGTAGCATCTCTATGAAGAGTAGAGCGTATTTATTTTAATGTCTTACTTAAACTATGACCATAGACAGGAACATCCTGACACAATTTTCAATTGCTTTTTTAATTAAAACCCAATAAAATTTTCTTTATATCTGAATTTTAAGCATTAAGAAGCATCTCTTAATATCTTTCGAAATTTCATAGAATCGCATATTTAAAATTATCAGGGGGCCTTTGCTGTATAACTTTACCTTACCAGAGAAATAGATGAGAAAGCTTAGGTTCAGAAAAGTTGTACAGAATAACTAAATTCTTGCAATACGAGATTGCCCTAAAATTATCCACGAGGTTCCTAGAAACTGAAATCATTCCAGGGACAATTCTAGGATTGATAGAATGAGCTGGAACTGCAAATAAGGGGAGGGCATGAACTTGAGTTATTGATAAATGATAAAATAGTCATAAAAAAGAAAAAAGATTTGTCAGTAAGCTAAAACTAAATGGAGAAGAGTTTTTTTATGTTCACTATTGCTTTTTTAAAAATGGAGGCAAAATTGAATATAAAAACATTTAGATTTTCAGTAGTGAATCTTACAAAAACTTACAAAAAGACCAGTAAATAAAGATGACTTTTCTCAATTTAAAAAAAATATAAAAAGAGACAATGTGACTCAGTGGTTGACTTTGAAGTCAAGGAGATGTGTATTCAGGTCCTGTTTATGAATCACATACTAGTTTGTAATCCTGGGCATGTATCTCTTTTTTAAAATTTTGTGAAATAAAAAAAGGTCATATACCCAGCAAAATGTAAGAGAGGATTCATAATATAAAGCAATAAATTTCAATTTCAAGGGAGCCTATATAATAAATATTACATTATCGTGTTCAAAATTTTCCAACTTTTCTTTGTTTTCTTATAGGTTTTTTTTTTCCTGGTCTTGCTGTGCACTATTTACTTTTTTTCCTCCTAATTCCCCTCCAGATGGCTATATTTAAGCATGGATGCATACAATATACATAGATATATGTGTGTATATGTATTCACATACCTATATATACCCACATATATAGACATTTATATATATATATTTATGCACACACATGCATAATACACATATAGATTTGGTTTGTGTTTATCTTTTCATTTTTGTAACATTTCCTGAAAGCAAAACCCCTCCTTACTCCTTTACTTTACTTCTACTTGCTACCTTGCCCTCCTATTCCTTAATCAATCACTCTTCAAAGAATTCCTCTCCTATACATCCTCCCCCAATGATCTACATACCTTTCTATATACCCTTTTATTCTATTCCCTCATCCTCTAACTCATTATCCTCTCTATCTTCTCTTATTTCTTTCTCAATTTAGATTCCTAATGAGAGTAGGTTTCCAGAAATTCCAACTCTCCTTCCCCATTTCATATCTCTGTATCAATTCTTCTTCTCACACTTCATTTTTTTTTATTTTTTTAATCTTTTCCTAGACCATTTTACTTTTAAGAATCTTATTCTACTCAACTCATCCCCATCTTTCCTTCTAACTACCCAATTACCAATAAAAATCTTAGACATATAGTTTACATTTCCAGTAAACAGTTTGTCCTTACTGAGTCCCTTTAATTAGTCTTTGATGTTTATCTTATATTTCTCTTGGTTCTTGTATGTCACATTTTCTATCAGATCTTACAACAAAATCCTAAAAGTCCATTAATTCATTGCATATCCATTTTTTTGTTGATATTGTTCAGGAGTATGTTTAATTTTTCTGGGTATGATATTTTTGGCAGAACCCCAAGGTTTTTTGCTCTGATATGTGATGGCAAGACTTGTAGTCTTTTAAAGTAGCTGGTGCTAGGTCTTGTGTAATTCTATTTGTGGTTCTCCCAGTTTTGAATTTTTTTTCCCTTGTTGCTCTTAATATTTTCTCCTTTACCTGGGGGCTTTTTGGACTTTAGTTATGCTATTCCTGTCAATTTTCTTCCTAGGATCCCTTTCATTTGGTGATAGGTGATTTTTTTTTTCTTCTGTTTCTACTTTACCCTCTTGTAACATTTCAGGAAGTTTTCTTTAATTATTTCTTGCATTATTGTATCAAGATTCTTTTTTTTTTTTTTTGATCATAGCATTCAAGTAGTCTGGCTAATCTTATATTTTCTCTTGTGATCTCCTCTCCAAATCTTTTGTTTTTCTTATGAGGCATTTCACCTTCTCTTCTATTTTTTTTTTGTTATTTCTATTTTGTTTTATTTCTTGGTTTCTTATAACTTAACTGGATTCCCCTTGCCCAATTCTAATGTTGGGGCTGGAAACAAATTCTGTAATCTTTGACATTGTTAAATTCTGAGTGAGGAATATGTAGAAGGAAAATATCTGTAAGTGAAGTATCTGACTAGTTTGAAAGGTTATTTATGCCTGTCTGAGGGCTCCCTCGGCTACGCGGACCCTGGTCCCCCTCCTCCAGCTTCCAGCTTCCAGTCTTTACCTGACCTTAGCCATGTTGTCATTGATGGATCAAACTTACACAGACATGACAATCATCTTCCATAGGAAATGATGTGTTGGACTTAAAAGGTTATGCACTTAGAAACAGGAAAGACTGACATACATGTGGCTTGCCTATTGGAGAATACCTGGAGCCAGGTGCTGGACCACTCCTCAAGTGCCACCCCTGTGCAACCCAATATAGAAATGTCTTTAAGTGGGGCAGGAAGAGAAACTCTCTTCTCCCTACTTTCACCCTACACAGTGATTTCTCTCTCTGTCTAAGTTACCTTTGTGGGCAGGGTAGATAGCCATGGGCCTCTAGGCCAGCCCTTCTGACTGTCTCTCCTTTCCCTCTCTCCCTTGGCTCAGGCAGGTCTCCTGGCTGGTTTTCTTTTCACTCTCTCCCTCAGGCACCTCACCTAATCCTTTGTTATTCAACTCGTCTTCAAGCAGTTTACTGACTCTCCCAGAGGAGAAAAATTTTAATCCGTAAATTTGGCAGGCTTGTATAATAAATCCTGAGCCATTTTAAAATTCCAGGGCTAAAATATGAATTCATTCACTTTCAGCAACTCTCTATCTTCATTGGCAACACTAATCTCCTGGCAACATTATGACTTTTTTTTCAGATAAGGACATTTTAATTTTTTTTTTTTAATGTTGAGATAGTTGAACTATCTTAGCTAGTCAAAACTTTTATTGAGCATTGTGCAAAACAGTGGAATGATGATAGAAGCAAAAAGAAGGACAATTCATGCCCTGAAAAGAGCCTACACAGTTGGGAGCACAACACATAAAAGGAACTTGAAAATTGGGGACTCATGCTTAGGAGAAACAAGATGGAGAAGTATTTATAGGAGAGGAGTGAAGGAGTGAGCATGGGTGACTTGGACACTTCCTTAGAGGGAGGTTCTGAGGAGGAGCTCACCGAGCAGAGAAAGAGCCCAAGAATCTGAGGGACCTTTCAGGGTGAGAAGGCTGCTGTGACTTAGTGGTGAAATCATAAGAAAAATGAGGAGAAGCTAATCCCTACAAAGAATTTATGGTTATAGACAGAGCAAAAAGGGACCACAGAGCAGAGGAGACCCAAGGAACATAAATGACTTGCTTAGGGTCTCATAGGTAATGAGCATAAGAGGGGGAACTTGCAACTATCTCTTCTTTTCCAGATTCTTTCTCCTATATTGTTACTTCCAATTTATTTAGATTCTGTAATTACTCAATTTTTTAATCAATATTATTTGTTTGTAATTACTATACCTTATATACTTTATTTGATTAAATGGTTCAATTCTCAAGACTCTCTTTTCTAAGTATTCTAAATTAAGTTGCATTTACTCTAGTAATTATTATCTCTAAGAAGGGTCCCTTCTATGTCCTGGTCATGTGTTATTTTCACTGGAGGCCCCCAAATTTTAATCCTGCCTGGCTTTGCCTCTTTCCAGAATTATTTGAAGCTCAGAATTCCTGCTGACTTCAAAGGGGGTTTCTGGCTTGGATCAGCTCTGTGGGATATATAGCAAGAGGAGTGAAGCCTCCTTTTCCAAGAGCCAGTTTCCATTCATACAAGCGTCTTTAGTTCTCACATATGCTGATCATTGAAGTTTGCTAAGAAAATACTACTGCAAGTGCTTTTTCTCCCTTTTCCTTGATGAATTGAAATGCTGAGAAAGAATTTCTGCCCTTACCAAGTAACTTTCAGTTCTAAGTCTAAAACGATTATTTTTAAGGAAAGTCAATTATTCTTAAATAAAATTTAAGTAATCTGTCATAACATTGAAATGCATGCAAAACCTCATTAGAACTTTTACCAAATATATGTATTTCCATATACATTCCTATCTCATTTATGAAGATTTCAGAATTTTGCTGTTGTGATCATATATCATTTGATGAAAAGACCAAAATATTCAGTCTCCCAATTCTCTTAAGATTTATGTAATGAATCTTAAGAGTGATAGTATGAATGACAGTACTACTGGATTTTTGAAAGAGAAATTCTTTGCACAGTTTTAAAAAGTAACTATAATTAATAAATATAGATGCACACTTCTACCTTTACTATTACTTTATTTTTTAGTCATGTGATTTCATTTGTGTAGGAAACATCTGTGAAAGAATTCACTCTACCAATGCAAATCATCATTTATTCTAGAAAGTAGTTGTGGCACTGACCAGGTAAGTGATTAAGTGACCTGTCCAGGTCAATCTGACCCAATATGGTTCAATTCAGGGCTTCCTGACTCCAAGGATAGCTATTTTCCATCCTTTTAAGCTGCTGTTCTACATCATCATCATCATCATCATCATCATCATCATCATCATCATCATCATCATCACCACCACCACTGCTCCTTCTTCTTCTCTTCCTCCTCCTTCTTGTTACTATTATTAATAGTTCATGTTTATGAACTTTTTGATAGAAAGTATTTCTTCTTCATTGATATCCTCATGATCTCAAGAGATCTCCAGGAGATTGGGAGGAATCTAAGGAGAATCTAACTTCTATGAAGACTTTCTAAACTGAAATACCCTGCTAGACAGAACTCTCCTTTATCTTCCATTTCCTTAGAATATAATCTCGACAATAGGAACTCTCTTCACTGTTGTAATTGGCTTCCTAGCCCATAGCACAGTGCCTGGCACATGGTTGTTGACCTTCATTCTCAGAGGACCAAAATGACATTAATATCTTAGATTCAAGTTACAGTATAACTGACTGACTTATCAGACCAAAGTGAGCTTGGAATGCTCCAAGACATGTCGGGCACAAATAGTTTATATGAACATTTGGAGTGAAGATTTCTAAATTTGTGCATCTACCTTTCTTTTGAGCTACTGAAACTGCTTTGCTCATAGAACAAGTGTCTTCTTTGACATTCTGGGCAGTCCTGGGTCAGTATCTCCCATGTCACAAAATCAATTCCAGAATACTTCCGAGAGAGCTTCTTGGATTGCTTCTTCTGACCACCATGTCAGTACCAGCCTTGCACGAGTTCTCCCATAAAATAGTTTTTTAGGCAGGCACACATTTGGCATTCAAACAATGTGACCAGTCCATAGTTGTGCTCTCTATAGTTGAGTTTGAATGATTGGCAGCATTTGTGCTGATCTCTTTGTTATATGCCTGTGAAACTTGGACAGAAACTTGGACATGGTTATACCAGAAGATCGATACAAGTCTCCTGATATCCAGTCCTATGAGTACATGCTGCCTTTCTATGAGAATAAATGCCATTTTAGATTTTCTTTTTTAAATCCACTTATTTTTGACTGATATCTTTTGTTTTTTTATTACCTAGTTTCCTTTCCATTTCCCCTCATCTTCATTCTCTCCTTTTTCTTGCCAGGGAGCTAAAGATTCTTTTAAAAATAAAGAAAAATAGGAGTAGAACAAAATCGGTACCATTGGTTACCATATTGACAAACACATCCTATGAAGTATTCCATTTTCATGGACTCCAACCTGGACACAGTAGCTAGAAAAATTAACTTCTAGCTCTTTCTTGAGATCAAATTTGTTCTTTATCATTTGTTATATCATTTGTTAACATTCAGTTTTGATTATTCTGCGATGATTGTTCTTTCCATTTTTAGTTGTAGTCATGTATATAATTTTTCTGTTCATATAAGTCAGTTCACGTAAGTTCATATAAGTCTTTTCATGCCTCTTTATATTCATCTTGTTCACTGTTTCTTATTGTACAATAATATTCCATCACATTCATGCACCATAATTTGCCCAGCAATTCCCTAAAGGTTATCATCTACTTTGTTTCCAATTCTTTGTCACTACAAAAAGCACTGCTATAAATATTTTGATATCTAGGGAGCTTTATTTTTGTCAAAAACTCCTTGAAGCATATCTCTAGGTCCAAAGGCTATGGACATTTCAGTTATTTTATATGAATAATTCCAAACTGCTTTCCAGAAGGATTTTAACAATTCATAGTTCTACTAACAGTGCACTAATGTTCCTGTCTCTCCATTACCTTTGACTATTCCCATCTTATTTCATCTTTACTGATTTGATGAAAGGTACAACTTCAGAATTGTTTTGATTTGAATTTTTCTAATATCACTCTTTCATATGGTTGTTAATAGTTTGCAATTCTTTGGAGAACTGTTTGTTCATAGCCTATGCATCTCTTAGGTAGTCATTTAGTTTCCATTACTATCAGTAGTACCCATTCCTATGCCTATCACTAATAGAGGGCCTACTGATATTAATTAAAATATTCTAAATAAAATCTAATTATTATTTGCATGTCATATTCTGAAGCTGTATGTTTTCAGTAGGGTAGCTAGTAGATAGAATATCTAGAATCAAGAAGACCTAAATTCAAATTTGGCCTCTGACTCTTACTAGATATGTGACCCTGGACAAGGCACTGAACCCTGTTTGCCTCAGTTTCCTCATATGTAACATGAACTGAAGAAGGAAATGGCAAACCACTCCAGTTTCTTTGCCAAGAAAACTCCAAATGGGAGTTTTGAGGGGTTGGACACAAGTGAAATGACTGAACAGCAACAACATCATATTTTCAGTACTTGGAATATTCTTTATTTATGGTGTGAGAACAATTACAGAATATCGAATATTTTCAGTATCTTAAAGTTAAAGTATCTACATTGTCTTGTACACTTTGTCAGTATACATTACATGGCCCATGTCACACATCTCCCTCTGGCCCTTTCCACCTTCTACCATAGTCTTCCCCCATTAAATTGTAAGCTCCTTGAGGGCAGGGATGGTCTTTTCTTTCATTTGTATTTGTATATCCAGCATTTAGCACAATGTCTAGCACCAAACAGGTGTTTAATAAATGTTGACAACTGATAGCAGAAAAAGGGTACCATTTGTGAATAGTTTTCTCTGAAACAGTGACCATTTATGATTTCACAGTTATTAGAAAGTAGCCAACACAGCTTGTTTTCTATCTTGCATTTTTTTTAAACTAAGGGAAGGGAGGGGGTAGGTAGGTGGCACAGTGGATAGAGCACCAGCCTTGGAGTCAGGAGTACCTGGATTCAAATCCGAACTCAGACACTTAATAATTACCTAGCTGTGTGTGGTCTTGGGCAAGCCACTTAACCCCGTTGCCTTGAAAAATCTAAAAAAAAAAAATAAACTAAGGGAAGGGAAAGGAGGTTGGTACTTTTCTTTGAACATTAAAATAATGTACTGTCAAAGCATTTTTGTCTTTAATTTATTCATTCAGACCCAAATTCAAAAGCCTTTCCTTTAAAGAAATCAACCAAAAGAACCTCAAAGTAGAACCATAAACAAAGTTGCTTGAAAGTCAGAAAATCAGTTTAAATTCCCTAAACTGACCCTCCAGACATGTAGATGTGAAGCACTAAATAATTATCAAAGTAGAGAATATTACATAAAATAAAGATGGAAATTTGTTTAAAATTTGAGGGTTCATACTTTTAAATTTTCCAAGCCTATACAGACTCATTTGATGTAATATCAAATCCAACCTACTAACTAGGAATCCAGAGCTACCATAGAATTAAGTCCCCAAATTCCCAGATATTCTTTAAACTTTAGAACCTCAAAGTAGAACCATAAACAAAGTTGCTTGAAAGTCAGAAAATCAGTTTAAATTCCCTAAACTGACCCTCCAGACATGTAGATGTGAAGCACTAAATAATTATCAAAGTAGAGAATATTACATAAAATAAAGATGGAAATTTGTTTAAAATTTGAGGGTTCATACTTTTAAATTTTCCAAGCCTATACAGACTCATTTGATGTAATATCAAATCCAACCTACTAACTAGGAATCCAGAGCTACCATAGAATTAAGTCCCCAAATTCCCAGATATTCTTTAAACTTTAGCTGTGGCTATATATACATTGATAAGCTAGGAGGTATCTAGGTTAGGACTTGGGGAGCGGGACATCAAAAGGTCCTGCTATTTCCAGTGCTTAGTTTGACACAGCCCTTATTATTTTGGTGTAACATTGGATCATTCATTATTAGACATTGTAGGAGTTAGTCAATTAAAGTGCAAGTTTTTTTTCCCCCCAAGATGGCTCATGTTGAATGTCATATCCAGGGACAAATTCAATTATGTCTTTGTATTCCTACTTACAGTGGTTGTATTCCCTCACTGGGGTTGGCACCCAGTAGGATCTTTAATACATGCTTGTTGATCTATTGATGGGGAGATGGGTAAGAACAGGAGGAGGATGAACTAGTTCTTTCAAATAAACACAGATTTACTGAATACATTACCTAGTTCTAATAAAGAAGCTCTTGCTGAATGGGATGAATGAGAATGTGGAGTGGTAAATAAAGATCGCAGGTGAAAAGGGATGCCTAAGATATATATAGGGACAATAACAAAGACACACTAAACCTCTTCTCAATTTTTACTGACCCTGTTATGTTAAAGGGACTCCAAATTTATAATTTATAATTTATAAACTCCAAACTTAATGTGGCTAGGACTTTGCCAAATAAGATTCTAGTTATTCACAAAGTTACTTAAGTATAGCACATTATTCCTTCTGAACAGGTATATATTGAGTATAGAAATTCAGAAAGTACAATGCAACCCATTAGAAACATTTGTAATTGTAAATATATCTTTTAAAAAAGATAAATATTTTAATTTTAAAACTTTGATTACTTTAAAAATTTATTCTTTTGATTAATAAGAATTGAACCTTAAAATTTTGTTGACAGTATTATTTTCCCATTTCAGTAAAAATATAATCAAAGATAAAATTTAAATATTTTACACCAAAAGATTGCTTCTCTGGTCCACTATATTGTTATGGCATGTTCAATTTAAAATCATTAATTTATAAGTTATTTAAACGAAGCATAATTTAAGTCATCTTTGGTCACAATTTATGGTTCCTGCCCTTCTTTGAGAGGTATTATACATAGAATGCCTTTGAAAAATTTAAAGTTCTTTTCACTACATGTTAATGCACAATTTACTATTGAATATTTCCATAAATAAAATGTGGTTTCAAAAAATTCCAGTAATCAACTCCCTATGAGAACTGTATACTAAGAAAGAAAGAAATTGTGTTATTAGTTTTTTCCCAAACCTAAAGCCATAAATCTTAAAAGCTTCAATATTGATTCAATGAAATGAATAGTTGAATAATTCTCAAGGGACTCTGACAAGTGGACAAATGCTGCCATGGTTACATTGTGATATGCAGTGTGGCTGCTGAGCTTTGTTCGTTTCCTCCCCCTGCCATTGAAGTCAAATAACAAACCACAGGGAAGCACCACACATGGTGGGCATGAACTAGGAGTGACTTAAAAAAAAGAGATTGAACAAACTGGTCTTACATGGTTTCTTTTTTTAAAATTTCCCCTAAAATAGAAGGAAAATGATCATAAGATAAGCTATTTGTGGAGAAATGGAAACTTTTTTTTTGCTGATCCAAATAGAACCTTAGGCATCATATGAAGTAAAGACTTTTTATTTCTTTGAACTAATGAAACTAAATATTTAACATCTTTTTCATGGAAGACAGAATTCTCATGCTTTGGGTCACCCTTAACCAATATATGGTGAAATTGCACTATATAACACACAACAAAACCCATTTCCTGGTCAGAAGACATACATAAACTCAAGATGGAGATTATTTTGTAATTATTTTTTTTTAGAGTGATAGGAAGATGAGATTGATTTACTGGAAAGCAAGGAATTTATTTATAATTTGATTTTCAGCAAATATAATTTGATTTTAGCAAATATAATTTGATTTTCAGCAAATATAATTTGATTTGCAGCAAATATTTGGTGGTGCTGCTTAACAATTTCTGCGCATGCTTTATTCTTATCTATATTATTCCTATCTATAGCATTATTTATATCTATATCCTATTAAAACAATTCAAAAGTATTATAACTAATTTATTTTATAACAACTCTACTTTTTAAGCTACTTTTGATTACAAAAAATTTGCTAAATTCATCTATATGGAATTGATGATATCAAGATGGAAGGATTAACTTAGAATACAGATTTCTTTTGGAAGCATTTAAATGAGATATTGTTTAATGTCATTCTTTTACATATTTTTAATTCAATATATTGGTTAAAATCTTTTATTTTTTTTGTTTTATTACTGAGTTTTAATTATGAATTTTAGAATGCAAATTGAAGATGAGAAATCATGACAAAATAGATACTACCAACTTCGAAAAGGAAAGCATTTTCAAAATTTAACAAAGAAGCAAGAGTTGGGAAATAAAACATACTTTTGCATGAAACTCCAAATTAAATTCTGAAAAAAATCCAGTTTTTCATTTTGCATGATAAATATTTTAATTTTAAAACTTTATTTTAAAAATTTATTCTTTTGTTTAATAAGAAACTACAGAGAATTGAACCTTAAAAATT
Source organism: Macrotis lagotis (assembly GCF_037893015.1). Taxonomy (NCBI): domain Eukaryota; kingdom Metazoa; phylum Chordata; class Mammalia; order Peramelemorphia; family Peramelidae; genus Macrotis; species Macrotis lagotis. The sequence goes on along the minus strand of NC_133666.1, from coordinate 224,874,434 downwards.
TGTTGACAGTACTATTTTCCCATTTCAGTCAAAACATAATCAAAGATAAAATTTAAATATTTTACACCAAAAGATTGCTTCTCTGGTTCACTGTATTATTATGGCATACTCAATTTAATTTATAAGTTATTTAATTAATTTATATTTTATTTAAACGAAGCATGATATAAGTCATCTTTGGTCACAATTTATGGTTCCTGCCATTCTTTAGAGGGTTAGCAGCACTTCTAGTTAGTCAAAGCAAGAGAAGACTTTAATCAAGGAAAAACAATTCTATATCCAGAAGCAGCAATAACAGTTTTGTGTTCCAGTAAATATGATCAACTAACCTTTCAATGAGCTACTTGCCTTTTTGTTGAAGAACCAGCAATAGTTTATGCCAGGCTAATAGAAAAAGATGGGAATTTTTTCTCATTTATGTGTATTACTGTTTGGGAAGGTGACATGAGAAAAACCTAAAAGTCTAAGAAGTCTTCTCTTTTATCTCCAAAGAGAATGGAATAATGTAGTGAATTATGTACTAGACCTGCAAGGTTAAGATTCAAATCCTGGCTTTGACCCATTTCAAAATTTTGTGAATTTGGGCAAATTATTAACTTCTCTGATTATTAGGAAACTCTTGGCACTTTATTACGGTTGAATAGAGCATTTTACTAATTATAGAAGGAATACATTTGCTACTTTACTAACATCAAGCTTTTTTTTTGCAGCAATAGGTTTACTTAAATTTTTATATTGGTTATTTCTTTTCTTTTCTTTTTTTTTAAGGTTTTTGCAAGGCAAATGGGGTTAAGTGGCTTGCCCAAGGCCAGACAGCTATGTAATTATTAAGTGTCTGAGGCTGGATTTGAACTCAGGTACTCCTGACTCTAGGGCCGGTGTTCTATCCACTTTGCCACCTCGCTGCCCCATGTTGGTTATTTAGGGTAATTCTAAATAGTGGTGAATTTATCTTATTCCTCAATTGATTCCCATAAATATGAAATTTCAAGACATGTGAAATGAGATTATGCTTCTATATCTTAATATATCTTGGGAAACATACAGAAATTATGTTTGATAGGTCTAGCTTTGAACTAGACTAGTTTTGGACTTGGATTGAGTGTCAAGAATTCTGCTGGAGGGTTCATTTCTGGTAATTTACAATATGGAAGATCTAAAGCAGAGGTTCTTAGTTTGTGTATGACAGAGACCCTTTTGGAAGTCTGGTAAAGCTTATGGACCCTTGCTGAGGATAATATTTTTAGAATTATAAATTAAATTTATACAAAGGAAACCAATTATATTGAAATTTAGCTGAACAAATATTTTTTTAAAAGTTCATGGACTCTGTGCCTGAAAGAGATTTTTTAAAGAAGGAAAAAGACCCATACATAAGAAAATATTTATAGCATCCCTTTTTGTGGTGGCCAAGAATTGGAAACTGAGGGGATGCTTATCAGTTGGGGAATGACTAAACAAGATTGTAATAAGATACTATTGTGCTGAAAGAAATAAAGTGGATAGTTTCAGAAAAACTGGTAAGACCTACATGAGCTAATATAAAGTGAGCAAAACTGTGAGAATACTATATTGTATTGAGTCAACTGTAAAAGCTTTAGCTACTCTAATTAATACAAGACCATTCCAAAGGACTCCTGATGAAATCTTAGCTACCTCTGGAGAGTCAACCAATGAACTGATTACAGATAGAAGCATATTGTCTTTTATTTTTTTATTCTTGTGTTGTTATTATTTTGTCTTTTGCAAACTTACTGATGTGGAACTATGTATTGTATGACTTCATCATACACACACACACACACACACACACACATATATATAATGGACATTATATTGCTTGCCTTTTCATTGATGGATGAGTGGGGTGGAGGCAAAGAACTCAAAACCAAATATATATATATATATATATATATATATTTTTAAAGTTCATGGACCCCAGATTAAGGAATGATGACTTGAAGGATTCTAAGTTTCAAATTGATACAGGAATTTGGGGCTCTTCTAGGGCAATGTTTCTTAAATCAGGGATCATAGTTCTATTTAAAACATTTTAACTCTCCATCATTACCTAAGCATTATTTTAGACATTGCTTATGAATCAGTTGCCTCCTCCCTGGTTATTGTGGAGTCACCTCAAGTCAAGAAGCATTTATTAATGCTTCTTGTGAGCAGGCATTGGGAATACAAGAAAAAATGGCAACTAATGTTTGTCCTTCATTTCTTTTTTTTTGTTTTGATAAATGATATATTTTTAAAAAGATTTTATTTTGAGTTTTACAATTTTCCTCCCAATCTTCCCCCTCCCCCAGCCCTGCCTCCACAGAAGGCAGTCTGTTAGTCTTTACATTGTTTCCTTGGTTTACATTGATTTCAGTTGAATGTGATGAGAGAGAAATCATATCCTTAAGGAAGAAACATAAAGTATAAGATAGCAAAATTACAAGATCCCCCCCCCCCCAAATTAAAGGTAATAAATAGTCTTTGGGCTTTGTTTAAACTCCACGATTCTTTCTCTGGATATAGATGGTATTCTCCATCACAGATACCCCAAAACTGTCCCTGATTGTTGCACTGATGGAATGAGCAAATCCATCAAGGTTGGTCATCACCCCCATGTTGCTGTTAGGGCGTACAATGTTTTTCTAGTTCTGCTCATCTCACTCAGCATCAGTTCATGCAAATCCCTCCAGGCTTCCCTGAATTCCCATCCCTCCTGGTTTCTAATAGAACAATAGTGTTCCATGACATACATATGCCACAGTTTGTTAAGGCATTCCCCAATTGAAATGTCCTTCATTTCTGAAGAAGACCATGACATCAGGGAGGTGATGCCATGACAAGCACATGAATAGGATTTTGAGTGAGAGGGGCTGTGCTGAGTCACCAACCTCACTTTCTCCTCCTGAGTCATCTGGATCCAGTGGCCAGATATAAATCAGGATGACTGGAGATGGTCCTGCATATGAGGCAACTGAGGTTAAGTGACTTGCCCAAGGTCACACAGCTAGAAGAGTCAAATGGCTAAAGCTGGATTGGAACTGCCATCGTCCTGATTCCAAGGCCACCTAGCTGCCTCAATGTATAGACTATAAGTAAACAAGATATGTGTGTGTGTGTGTGTGTGTCACACACACACACACACACACACACAGAGGATGGAGATAATCTCCTATGGAAGGCATTAAGATTAAGGAGAACTTGGAAAGGATTCCTGCAAAAGGTGGGACTTAAGCTGAGATTTCAAGGAAATTTGGAGGTCTAGAGGAGGAAGGAGAGAGTTTCAGGTCTGGAGGATCAGTCATGTTTTTTAGGTACAGTTACACCTATTTTCAACTAGTCTTTTGTTTACAGACTGATTTCTCAGAATAGTACAACTGCCAGCTGTAATGGGATATTTTTTTCCCAACTTTTCCTTTGCAGGAACTAAGCAAAAGAGAGCCTTGGGATATTGTGCTGTGATACCTGGAATCTTGTGTGGGTTCTACTGTGACTCTTTCACTGTTTATATACTTTTCTGTTACTCAAGTTACTTCTCTGATCTCTTTGCCTGCAAAAATGAGGATACTGGTCTAGATAATCTTTTAAGGCTCTTTCCATCTGTAACATTTAAGCTTTATGTAAGGAAAAACTTCTTAATAAAGCCATCTCAATTTACAAGGGACTTTTCTCAGGAGACCTTGAGTTCCTACTCACCCCCCCCCCCCCATTTTCAGGCAAAGACTGGATGAATGCTTGCAGGGATATTATGGGGGAGCCTATATGTTGTCTGATGTCCCTTCCGCTCTGAGATTCTGTGATTCTTATTAAATATCAATAAGTAAGTATGCCAGACATTATACCCTATAAGAATTCAGAGGAGAGAGAGAACAATTCTAACTTTTGTAGTCTAGGAGGCATAAGGAAGAAAGTGAGATTTTATCTATGCTTAAGATTTCAATACTTGGGAAGGTATTTCAAATGGGTCGAAAATCCTAAGGCACAAAGAAAATCAGCTGGCCTGTCAGGCTGATTTAGTCAATTGTCAATAAACATTTCTGTGCCTACTTTGGGCTAGGCATTATACTAAGCAGCAGGGATACAAAGAAAAGCAAAAGACAGCCTGTCCTCAAGGAGCTCACTATCTGATGAGGAAAGACAGCATATAAAAACAATCTTAAAAGTAGGTGGAGAGGGTACAAACAACAGAAGCTGGGCAAGGGAAATGAAGATGTCACAGCCCTGGGCTCCCGACCTAAATGATGGAGGATTTCTTTGATGGAGGAGCTCTCTGATGTCCACTCTCCCACTTTCTCCAATCAGAGAGAGGGAGGGGGGCAGATGTAATGGGGTACCGAGGAGGAGTGAATTTTAGAGTTGACATCATCTTGCTGGATTATTCTGGAGGTCATGACTTCTAGGAGAGCGTCTGGGTAGCCCCAAAAGGTGGTGATGGTGGTGGTGAGAAACTAATGCAGAAAGGGTAGTCTAGGATTCAACTCTGAAGGGAAATAATATGCTAAACTAAGTGGAATTCTTTCACTGAGTTTAAAGCCAGAAATGGAAAGAGTCAGTTGAGAATGCTATGTCAGAGAAGGTATGAGGTCAGAACTCAGTGAGACAGCTGGAATTAGAATATTTTAATTACAATGATCATGGAGAGAGCTCTCCAGAAATAGACAGAGAATTGGGTAAGAATAAGCAAGGCACAAGCCAAAGAGGAGAGCCATGAGACCGAACCAAATTACAGGCAACAAGGAAGTTGAATAGAATAACAGATTAAAGACTATAGTGAAAGAAAGGCAGATCTTGGTGAAAGATATCCCTCCTTCCTCATACTCAATTCCTCTTGAGGCAGGAACCAATCCCAGAGTCAGCTACCTAGAACAATGTGTATGGGAAGAGCTAATTGGAAACACCTAGGTAAACAAAATTGGACTTTATACCTGATGAAATGATGGAGTGTTCCATTTGTGAAGGTGAACAAGACAGAAATCAGTTAAGCAGTGAAAAGGTCAGAGTCTGAAGTCAGCAGGGTTACTATCGGTTGTAAGAGATGAGACTAAGCAAAGTCTGCCAGTCTCAAGTCGGTAGAATTTCAAGTAGTAGTGAAGAATCAAGCAAATGACAGAGTCAAGAAGTCTGTGGTCAACAAGGTCAATACAATATAAGCAAAAACAGAGGTAATTATAAGATCATGGATATTCCTTGTGAGCTATTACTTTGAGAAAAGTCTCAGGACTTATTGAGGTCACTTATTTGTAGGCAAGCCAAATTTATCATCTGCTCGTTAGAATAAAACTTGGCATAAAGATATCCTCACTGATTAATGTGATATCTGATCTCTTGGGGAAGGAAGGAAGGATATTCAATAGTTGAATATTCAAGTACATATGAATGAGGGTAGGATTGTGTACCTGAGCATGATTTTAAGACTATATTAGAGAATTTAGCTAGTTCCATTCTAAAAACTGAGGTTCTTGTAATTTCTTTCTTTTAAGAGATTTTCCTTCCAGGGATTCTGACCAGTTGAGGGTGGAAAAACCTTCTAGTAGATATATATCCTGACCATTTCCAAATTTGGAATTCAACAAAACAAAGAATAGCATTGAAGCATAAGTTTTGTCAGTATTCCATTGAATTTGACTAAGATACAATTTTAACCAAGACAGAAATCAACATACCTAATTGTGATATGATCCCACAGCGAGTTGAAAATATAATTGACATAGCAAGGAAATTTTTTCCTCATTGTCTTGTCCTCTGTTTCAAACTGTGTCTATATGAATAATTGATTCAATAGTTTTGATTAAATCAACTAGTCAGCCTATAAGTAAAGAGATCTGTTCTATTTCTGGATTAGTTATCAGCTAGCTGGATGATCTTGGACAAATAACTGCATTTATCAGTTTCTTTATCTGTAAAATGAGAGGGTTGGACTAGAATTGTGACTAAGGTCCTTTCCAACTCTAACAATTTGTAGTTATCTTTTCAGACAGCAGTTCTAATTTTTTGATTGTTCTTAGCTTAAAGCTATTTAATTAATTTGATCATTTCAGTTTAACCTCTCTGTATACTTTCTAAATCCTGTATAATTCTTGAAGTGTAGCATAAAGAAATGTGTATGATATTCTGGGTGACAGTTCAAAATGGTTTTGTAGGGACAGCTAGTTGGCACTGTGGATAAGAGCAACTGATCCTGGAGTCAAAAGGACCTAAGTTCAAATGTGACCTTATTAGCTCTTTGACCCTGGGCAAATCAATTAACTCCAGTTACCCAATTAATCCTGTCATAAAAAAAAAAAACAACAACATTCACTCCCCCCAAATGAAAAAAAAAACAACAACTACCACAACAACATGTTTTTATACAAGGATAAGTCATGGAAATAGGGAAAAGCAAAATAAAGCAATGAATTTATTGCTAAAAAGAAGACTGTTTTAGGCCTGGCTGACACTTATGGTGGGCAAACTAGTTATTCAGCTCTCGGATATTTATTTCCCCCTCCATAGACTCTCCATGCCAACCAAACTTGTCTATTTTCCCCCTCCAATAATTCAGTCTCCCATCTTTGTTTTTGCATGGCAAAATCTCCTGATAACTGGATTGCACTTTCTATCCCAGCTTCTTAGAATCCTTAGCTTCCTACAGGAAGCTTTTCCTGATCTACTTGCTAGTGCTCTCTCTCTTATCAAATTATTTTTTATTTATTTCATTGTATATGCCGTATCATAGTCTTTCCCCATCCTCAAGATATTAAATTTCTTTGGGGGCAAGGACTATTTTTGTTTTGCCTTTGACTCTTCAACTTCTAACACTTCTTTGCACTTTATTGTCTCAATAAATATTTGTTGAATTAAATGTTGATCCTCCATTCATTTGTAAAATGGGGATATTAATACTTGCATCACTAACTTCAGAGGATTTTTGAGGGAAAAAACACTTTGTTGTACTTAAAATTCTATTTCAATGTAAATTACTTAGTTGCCTTTTCTCTTTCTTTCTTTTTTTTTACAAGATGGTGGGGTTAAGTGACTTAACTAAGGACAACATAGCTAGGTAATTACTGTGTCTAAAGCAGCATTTGAACTCAGATTCTCCTGACTCCAGGGCTGGTGCTCTTATCCACTGTGCCACCTAGTTGTCTCTATTGCTTCTATTTTACTCCATGATTTAAAAATTATATTTCTAAAATGTCATTTCCTCACCAGAGCCCAACCACTGAAGCAGGATGTTAGGGAATGCTATGCTTTCCAGCATCCTCTGGGGACCCTGGGAAGGATAGTGGATGGATCTGGAGCTTGAATAAAGGGAGGTGGGGGCCCATTGGGTGAAACAGTATGGTACAAAACCTGGCAGCTCTAGGAAGTCCTGGGATAGGCTCTAAATTAATTATAGAATCTGTGATTCCTTCTTTTTTCTTTCTTTTTTCCCCCCCTCCACCTCTGGCTGTCTGGATCTTCCTCATTTCACATTAAGCCTGCAATCAGTTACTGAAGGATTTCAGCACCTCTGCTGCTTGCCTTGCAACAGCTAGATGAAAGGACACTGCTGCCTCTCTAAATTACTCACCAAACTGATAAAATTGATTTCTGACATTGGTCTTACTGACTGTTCCTCCCAGGTCGCCAACATATTTTGTCATCTGATGGATTCAGAGAAGGAAGGCATCGTTAAAGCCCTCCTTTGAAGCTTATCTTCCACAGGATTATTAATATCATAATAGATATCTTTTATCAGCCATATTTTATTAGGCTTCTCAACTTTGTACACATTTCCCTTTTTTTTTTTTTTTTTAAATATTTTTATATCCAGAAGGAACAGTTCCATTTCTAATAAGGGTAGTCTGAGTCAATCTGAGCAGCACATCCCCTGGTGGCTTCCCCAGGATGTCCAGGGACTGAGCTTCATCAGAGTGCTTAGAAATCTCCCTTTCCCTCAACGTTCTGGGTGTAGTGTCCTTTGTTTTCCTCAGATTTGGGCATGTCCTTTTTTTTTTTTTTTTTTTTAGGTTTTTGAAAGGCAAACAGGGTTAAGGGGCTTGCCCAAGGTCACACAGCTAGGTCGTTATTAAGTGTCTGAGGCCACATTTGAACTCAGGTACTCCTCACTCCAGGGCTGGTGCTTTATCCACTACACCACCTAGCCACCCCTGGGCATGTGCTCTTAAAGGCTAACAGTTCTACATCACAGCCCTGAATAGAGAAGCCATATTCTAGGTCTCAAAGGCAGGTCTTCACAACCACTTTTGAGTTCATGGAAGCTTTTTGGGACACTTCAGTCTTCTTAAGGATGCATGGAAACACCGGGCCACCAACTGAATGAACACTGTGAAAGGTCTAGCACAAACATTGCTTTCTTTCCCAACTCTTCTTCCCAACACCCTTCTTGGTGTATCCCCAATGGTGTCTTCCAGTAGAGAGGTGCCCAGCTGGCCCGTGTGGGCATGTGGTGAAGCTTCTCCCAGGCGTGAAGGGTCCCTTGCCTCAGACTGGGCATTTAATCTACTTACTCAGCCCTCAGATATTTATTTCCTATCAATTCCCTCCCTAGACTCTCTGCCTGACAGGTAATAGAGAAGTCCAAATCCTCCTGGTTCTGCCAGTCATAGCTGTTGGAGGCTGGAGACACTGCCATTTTAAAAATGGCAGCTATGACCCTGCTAGCAGAAGTAGTATCCCTAGGGCCGGGCTGGGGCCAGGCCTCTGCTGGTCCAGTGGCCATTGCTGTTGATGGCACTTTTCTATTGTTGCTTTTTTCATTTTCTTTCTTCAGATTCATGATTTTTACTGCAGTATCACATTGAGCACATATCTTCTGGAACAAATTAAAAACTCCTTTTCTGGTTGTATCCAACACTTCAAAGATGATGGACGGTATAAGCATTGAGTTGAGGAAGCCTATTTTCTTGTCTGTTCTGCCATTCAATGGTGTGACTTCAGATAAATCACTTATCTACTCTGGGCCTTTCTCAACAGCTTTCCAAGGAGAAAATTGGATTAGAGCATCCCCAAGACGCCTTCCAGCTAGAAAACTCTATGGATTTGAGAAGTCCGTGTAATATATCCTATAAAAATGATATATGAGCCATCTACCACTAAAAGAGCACAGAATCTTATTGAAGAAAGAGTCTGAGATTTGCCCGCTTCGTTGGGAGTGTGCCCTCAAGGATGGCAAGTGCCAGGAAAGTTGACCTGCTGCACACAGTGAAAGCAAAAGACAAGATGAGGAATTCCTTTATCAAAATTTTGGGGCGGCTAGGCCGCACAGTGGATAGGGCACCTGCCCTGGAGTCAGGAGGACCTGAGTTCAAATTTGGCCGCAGACACTTAATAATTATCTGGCTGTGTGGCCTTGGGCGAGCCACTTAACCCCATTGCCTTGCAAAAACCTAAAAAAAAATAAGTAAATAAAAAATAATAATAAAAATTAAAAAAAACTAAAACAAATGTATGGATTGCAGAAACTTGTCCCGAGCATCATTTTCCGCGGGAGGGTGGCGCTGCCCCCGCCGGGCTGCCTGCCCACCTTTCCTGGGGGGCCGCTGCGCCCCGCACTGGGGGGTGCGGGGGGCGCGGGAGGGAGGGGCGCGCCTGGGGCCCGCAGCCTGCGGCGGGAGGGCGCATGCCCGCCCAGCCCCGTCTTCGCGCCCGGAGCAGCTCCGCCACGCGCCGGGCCCAGCCGCGCCTCTCGGCTGGGAGAGACCACGGGCAGGCCCCGGCCGGGGTGTTTCTGGCCCCTGCGGCGCGGCGCAGTGCGCGTGGCTGCGGCCGCCCACCCCCGCTCTTCCGGTCAGGTACGCGGGCCCGCCAGCCGCCGGTCCTATGGGAGCGGGAGCGGGAGCGGGAGGGGGCGGGGAGGGCCGCGCGTCCGGAGAGCGGGAGCGGCGGCGCGGCGGCATCGGCTCGGCGGCGGCGGCGGAGCCTGCGTGTCCGGGCGGCTTTGTGCGGAGGACGCGGATGGCCTCGCCCGCGGGTTCAGGTAGGGGGCTCGGGCAGAGCCGGGGCGCGCCCCGAGCACCTGTTGTCACAGGCGGGAGGGGGCGCCGGGGCAGCGCCTGCCGGCTGGCTCCGGGGCATCCGTCTGTCCGGTCGGGCGGTAAAAGAGGGGAAAACGCAGGACCTGGCAGCGGGGCTCCCCCGGCCGCCCCGGGGCAGCCGCGAGCGGGCACTTCGCCGGGCGGAGCGGAGACCCGTGCGGCGGGCATCCTCGGCCCCTCAGCGGCAGCGGAGCCCCCGGGCCGCCCCGCAGACCCGGCGCATTTTACATGCGTGCTGAGGAATGAAAGCGTTCGGGCATGCGGAATCTAGGCAGAAGAAATTGCGTGAAAAATCAAAGCACCATCTTTTTTGATTCATAAGGATGTTTTAAAGTCTTAGTAAACGTACAGCTTACGATTTGGAAAACTTTTGACCTAAAAGATGTGTTACGTGAGTAGAGCTAAAAGTGGCCTCCTTATACTCCTTTATAGCTTATTGCTATTATCTCAAAGGCGCCCGGATTCATTATTGTTGGAATAAATAAGACTGATAAAAATACAATTAGTGACTATGGGGCATTCCCTTAAATCCATATATACCTAGTTTTGGTGAGTTGCCACCTTAGGATCATAGAAAAAAATGTATTTTCTTTGTCAAACCTTTATCAGAATGGAAGAGTAACGAAAATTTTAAATTTTTTTAAAAATAAAGTAGGGCCTCAAACACTTAATAACTACTTAGCTGTGTGGCCTTGGACCTTGCAAACGCCTATTTGCCTCGCAAAAACCTAAAGATAAATAAACAAACAAACAAATAAATAAACTAGAAAGTAACACTGAGCCAAATTTTGAGGCACTAACTTGCTGGATTAAGTGCCAAGTATTTATTTTGTGTCAACTATAGCCTGTAGGGAATACTAAATAAAGTCTGAACCACTAAGATGGAAACAGTGAAATATTATAAAAAAAAACCTAATTTTAAAATATGGTGATTTTTAAAGATAATCAAAATGTATAGTTTGATTTCAAAACTCAAAACTCATCTAAGCACTTTTGTAACACCCTAGATTTGAAAAATAGATGGTTGGAACAGGTTTTGTAGAGTTTTGGTGAATGATTCAAAAATTGACTGAATCAAAAGTTATTTTCAACGATAAAGAGTAATGTAAAGTTGATAAAAGTATTAATTCCTGATTTGGTGAAATAGAGCTGAGATAGATTCCCTATACAGTGTGTTCCAAAAGTCTCCCTGCAACTTTTAAAGCTTAAAACTCTACTGAAACTCTGGGGACACACTATTTTTGTTTTTTAAACAATAAATAATCATATCTTGTTTAATCAGCAAGCATAGCTTCAGTGTTCATTTAATAACATTGGTTTCATGAGTAGGACAAGTAGTATATAAGTTGGCTCTCATATGACATTTTAATGATTTAGATCCCGTGGAGAAAAAGGGTACTGGGCAAAAATGTGACCAAGGGGTTTTCCACTTTGCATTGCCCTTGAACCTTTATTGTTCAATAGAATGCTTCTATAATGAAAAAGAAGAGATCTTTCCATGAGGCTTCAGGGAGATTCATATACACAGATTACTCAGAAGAATACATGCATATGCATATGACATAGCCTATGTATATGTACATATAAACACAATGTGTTGTATATGTATATATGATGAAAGATATATAATATATACAGTTGTTGTAGGTTAGCTATTAAAGCTTAAGGCTGTATGAAGACTTTTGAGACATCCTGTGTAATCTTTCATTGATTCCAAAAGACAAGGGTTGAGGGGAGGCAGCATTAAAAGAAGGTGGAATTTCAGAACTGGAAGGAAATCTAGAAAGTATTTAATTTAACACTACTCATATTATAGATAAAGAAAATGAGACCTAGAGAAGTAAGGTATCTTGCTCAATCAAGGTCATACATTTTATATTTTCCTGAGCAAGCTATTTAACTGAATGAATGAAAGAAAATACTCTGTGAAATTAAATAAAAAATGTACTACCTAAGTTCTAAGTTTTTTAAAAAAATTATTTTTATACCACTAATTGGACACTTAGGTAAATACTTGTGATATAAGGTGAGATATTTGTAAAGTGCTTTGTAAAACTTAAAATACTATACAAAATGCTAGTACTATTATCAGATCTTATATTTTCATATATATATATATATATTTATAGGTCTCACTAATAAGTTTTTACAACTAGTAGAATTCCTCTACTATATATTACATGCATCTGTCTTTTGTCAGTATGCTGTAGCCTCTTCATGCCCACCAAGCATCTTTCAACTGTTTTTGAAAAATTACTTGTTATGTTGATTCTCCAAAAATCATGGTTCGCTTTGTTTGAAACTCCATAAGGAATTTTGAAAGAGAATTTTTATGGCAGCAAGCAGTTGAGGACAATTGAACAATATTTAGTTTCCTAAATATAATCACATTCCAGTCTTATGTCTTCATACTACTTAGGTCTGTATCTAACTCAACTAGCTTCAGCATCATGCTTCATATCATAGTCTGGGCAATATACATTTTTTTACTTTATTTTTCCAGTATTGGTGATTTGACAGATCTTTTTTGGATTACTTTGGGCTTCGCTGAAGAGGAGGCTTTGTAGTTTTATGGAGCATAGAGTAACTTGTGCAATATAAGAACATTTTGCTTATGTGATATTTAACATAGGATTCTTGGCAGCTGTCTAAGATTATATGTTGCAGAGAAGGTGCTCTCCTGCCTGCACTGATAGAGGGAGTTTCTTCACCTGTGAGCTTCCAATATCCATCAAAATCAGAGGTCCAGCCCCTATTCCTTTGCTAAGACCATTTGCAGGGTATCTTCCATCTATTAGTGAATGCTTTTGGTGACCTCCCTGTTTAACATTTTGATTGATATCAAGATCCAGTCAATGATTGAGCAAAATTATTTCATTGTTAAGTCTTTCATAGAGTTTTGCATGATTTTGATGTTTGTGTGGAATGCCTTTAATACCATGGTATGATTTTAATTGTAAAATGTCTTAAAATCATAAACAATTATCTGTATCTTATATTCTTTCTATCATTATGGGACCTAATTTTTTTTCTACTGTATAAAATTGTCTACAGAAATCTACCTGTTTCTTATGTTATCAAAAATACCTTCTAAGTATAGTTCATTTGTGTGTGTGTGTGTGTGTGTATTTAATTGGAAATATGGGAAACATCTGAAATTGCTTCTTTTGTGGGAGGTTCTCATCTGTTAGTAGGTTAAGTCCTTGGGAATTTATCTGAGGCACTTGGAAATTAGGTGAGTTTCCCAGAATAACACAACTAATCAGTCAGTAACTCAACATACATTTAATAAGCATCTCCTCTGTGCCAAGTGCTGTACTATAAAAGCTGAGGGTACAATGAAAAGAGAAAAAAGCACCAGATCTTGTTCTCAAAGCACTCAATGGTTTTCCATGTGGTTTGAACCCACATCCCAACACAAAATCTTTCTCTAAGGATTTTTCAAAAATGCTTAAAAGGGTCACGGTGGGTAGTTGTGGACCCATGATGTCTATGCAAGTAGGTAATTTTGGTGGCAATGCTGCACACCAGCAACTGTTTTGCATTTTATTGTCTTAGAGGATATTTTAGGGAGCACTGAGAAGTTAAGTATCCCTCCATGGAGTCATACAACTAAACTATGTCAGAATCTGAACCCTAACACAAGTCTTCTTGACTGTGGCTAGCCCTCTATCTGTTGCTGTCTCTCTATTTTTATAGGGATGAGAAAACAAAATTATGGTCAGTAATTGCTGTTTTCAATCTCCTCTTCTCTTCTCTTCTCTTCTCTTCTCTTCTCTTCTCTTCTCTTCTCTTCTCTTCTCTCTCTCTCTCTCTTTCTCCCTCTCTAAGTAAGTAGTAAAATAAAGATTGAATTAATAGGCTTATCTCTAAATTTGTAAATTGAAATACTTTTTCTCTCTCCTACTTTTTATGTAGATTTTTCAGGTATGCTCTCTCCTTGTATATAGTTTCAAACATATTGAGCTCTTCAGATAAAAATTGCCCTTACATGTTAAATATACATTTTATTTATAAAGATAATGTTTTATATAATGTTTATTTAGAAGATAATGTTTTTCCTCCTGAATCACCTTGATAGAAATATAGTATGTGGAAACACTTTTATGCTGTTATTTATGGTGAAAAATCATATGCTTCAATTGCCTGTAAAATTCATCCGGGATCATCCATCTATATTAATTGTTGGAAAGCAAAGATGAAAGCTGTTTTTAAAAGTATATCAACCCTTGCAATTATGTTTTAAATTGATTTAAATTTAATTATTTGTGTGTTAAAATAAAATATTTGATGAAGAAAAGTGAAAATGTTAGTGAATTAGCTAGATTTTTTAACAAAAATGATTTGTTCAAAGCAAATTAAGGCAAATTGCATTTTGTATGCATCTCTGATTTTCTTCTTTGGTGTTCAGGTTAGGAAGATTTCTTCTCACATCATCTTGTGTTTCTCATTATGTCTGGGTGTTGGGCCATACATGGAGCCTGGGTATACCTGAATATACTCCTGTCCATATCAACCTGACAAAGGGGTAGCATAGGGGAGAAGGAGGAGGACAAGAAGGAAAAGGAGGAGAGGGAGTAGTGGTGGAGCAGAGCCTCCATAGTGTATTGTATCCTTAAAAATTATACACAAGTAATACATTTGTCTATCTATTAAGCAGATAACTCTTTGATCCGTTTTGCTTTTCTATTATAATCAGACAAAAAATTGGCTATATTTGAAAGTTTAGGGAATGAGCTGGAGAGGGAGACTCCAGGCATTTATTAAGTGTTCAGTTTGTATAAAGGACAAACAGAAATGCCTCTCTTTTGTATGAAAAAGAAAACTGGTTGAGCTCAGAGCTCTTGGCATATTTTCAGCAAATTAGTTTTAAATTTATGCTAATAGACCTTTTTAGGGTTTGTATAATTCTAGAATATTTGAGTGGGACAATTTCTACTTCAATAATGCCTTTTATTTTTTGTAAACATTGTAAACATTCCATATCAAGTGACTAGATGATATACATGTTTTAAAAATTAAAGTAGTTGATGATGCTCTTGCTCAGTAGCTCATCTGGTTTATGAAAAACTTTTTCCTAAACACATTTCCTGAATTGATCCTATATAGTTGAGCTTTGAACTCTTTCATGCTTTATTAGTAGCTACTTTATTAGGGGTTTAACATGGCCTTAATCCAGCCATCTGTTCAGGTTTTTTGGCACATCAGCAGATCTGCAGTGTTGGTTAGAGCCAAAGAAATTTCCCACATTTTTAAAGGTTAGGGAAAGAGCTACCTTTCTGAATAGATTTCAAATGATTCTCAGCAAGACAATGGTGCAGAACTGGAGTAAAAATGCATGTCATTCTATGAAGCACAAGGTCCCCTGTCTATCTTTAGCTTTTCAGAGGGGCAATTAGCATTTCAACTAGCCAATTTGGTTACTTGCTACGAAGTACTTGGGTTTGTAATTTGCTGCTCTCAGTTTGGTGCTGTTAAGAACTGGCTCTTAGTAATCCTCTCAAAGTACCTTTCTTTCCAGCATGGTTATTGTTACTGGTCTTAAATAACTAATCAACAAAGAGATTTCCTTGTCTTGAACTATAGGGTGCCTTAGACCAGGGGAAAATGAAATGCCAAGCTAATAAGGGAATGATTGTAATTATTAACTAGTCATTATTGAAATGTGGTACAGGTTGAAAGATTCAGAATAGCTTCAAATAAAATGTAGTTCTAAAGGGGAAAAAGAAGAGTATTGTGAGAAACTTCTGTTTGCACTTTGTAAGTCAATAAATAGGGAGCACAAATATGGGAATAAATTAGTGGTACATGGAGGCCTCAATGATTTTAAAAAGGCAGTCTTAAGTTATTCAGATTGATTTTTTTCTTTTGAGAAAAAGAATCCTACAGGGAATATCTGTAAAATATGAATGTAAAAATCAGTTCTGTGCTCCAATGTGATAATGAATTAACTATGTCTAAACCAAGTACAGAGGCATTTGGTGATTAACTGTCTAATCCAAGTTCATAGGTTACTTTAGTATCTATATGGTCCTTTTAAAAAAATGTGAATTTTGTTAGCAGCTTCTTTAGTAATGTCTTCTGCTAATTAGGTAACCTCAATTTTTCATAATGCGTGCCTGTATTCATCTGTAAGAAATATGCCCTGATAATCCTTTTGTCAGTGTAATTGAAGAGATAATATCCTTTAATCCAAATCACAGGACATTATTACAGTTTAGTTCACCTTGTAAATCAGTATTGTCTGGGAGAAGATCCAATTTTACAATGATTTGAAATAATAATAATAATAATTAAAAAATTCCAATTTTTCAGATAATTTTTAACATGGACTACAGAAGTGAAAACAGAAGAATTATTTTTATATATATGTATTCTTTTAGTGACATATAACATTGAGGACATATCTGAAGGTAATTTAGCCAAGGGTGTGCTGGAGCCAACTGGAAACAACTCATGAGTACTCTGTGAGCATTCACACTGTGAAAATCAGCAAATACTACAAAGTGGGGTTCAATTTATTATCTTGTTGATTGTTCAGACTTACGAATGGCATGAAGAAAATGCTAGTAAAGATTATAATTAAATGGGTGTGATAATACATTTTTCTTCCTGGACAGTTAGTGCTAAGCTCATCCCTAGATCTAACCATCTGAGATATATGTAGTGTAGTGTAGTGTAAGTATATGTATATACAGACACATGCACATATATGTTTGTGTGTATATATTATTTGTCACTGTGCAAGAGAAGTCTCACAGTGAAAATTTTGGATTAATTAATAGATTACTGAAATGCATTATTGAGCAACTAGGCAACCAACTAGCCCATAATGACAAGAATTAATCAGAAATTTGAAAACTTGAAGCAAGAAGGTTAAGGTGTCCTTTGGTGATCTGGCTGATTTTAATGTGTAACAGGATCAAAGAAAGAGACAGGGCTTGATCTGAACCTTGAAATATGGATAGGATTTGGAAACTTAGTAGGGTATACTGCATTATAAGTTTGGGAAATTACATAAATAAAGCCATGAAAGCAAGAATAGGAAAGTTATCAGTAAACAAATCAGACTGTTTACAGCAGAGATTTAAGTTGAGGCCTAGTAGTGTAAGATGAGATTGGAAAGTTAAATTGAGACCAATTTGTGGTTGACCTTGACTGCCAGGTAAAGGAATTTGGACTTTATCTCTAATAGTAACTAGGGAAGTTTTGAGTGATTTGGAAATGGTGTTTTATTAAAACTCATCTGATGAATATGTGCAGACTAGATTGAAATAGGGAAGATAATTAGAAAGAATGTTATAATAGCAATACAGAATTGAAGTGATGGGCTTGAAGTAGGGTAGTGGCAGTGGGAATGGAAGTGAATAAGTGAATGAGAGATATTAAGAAGAATCATTAGAATTGATGATTGATTAGATTTGGAGGGTAAATGGAAAGGGATGAGTAAAAAAATAGTTTTGAAGTTTAGTTTTGAGTGACTTGCAGAGTCATGGTATTTTAATTACAGATAGCCTGTGCATTCACCTCTATCCTATTAGCTTAACAATACGAATTTACTAAAGACTAATTTAGACTAATTCAGTATGAAACACTTAGAAGTAAGGCAAAGTCTAGAGGCAGATGGCAAATAAGTCAATCAGTCAGTATTTATTAAACATCAAGGTGACAACAATCTCTGTCCTTAAGGAACTTTTATATTCCACTAGAGGGATACAATATAATCTTGGATAAATAGACACAAAGTAATTTTTTTGTTTTTGTTTTTGAGAAGAAATCTAACAGGTGAAATTAGGAAAAAATCCCTGAGGGAAACTATTTAAACTAATCCCTGCAGGAACCAAGGATTCCAAGATGAGTAGAGTATTCCAGGCATGGGATTGTGTTTTCAGAAAACAGATAGATGCTAAGCTATAGAGGCAGAGAAAATAGGTTTGTTTGTTTGGATTGTAGATTGAGGGGAAATAATATGTCAGTAGCATGAAAAGATAAACCGAAGCTAGATTGTGAAGGACTATAAATGTCAGACAGAGGACTTTATATGATCTAGCAATAATGACCACAGATGCAAAACAAAGAATACTTTTGTGTTTGTGTGTGTGTGTGTGTGTGTGTGTGTGTGTGTGTGTGTGTGTAATAGAGAACTACTGTGCATTTATGTATTTATATTTAAACTGACTGATTGGTAGTGGTCCCTTGAAATGGTGACAAATATGAAGGCCTATGATGAAATTATGTACAAAACATATTTAGTTTGTCTCTCTCTCCCTCTCTGTGTGTGTGTGTGTGTGTGTGTGTGTATGTGTTTGGTATATTAGAAGAATCAATGCACTATGATCCTTGGTCCTATTAGATATATGTTTTGGAATAAGGCTTTGAATCATGAGTAACTGTATTAGATACATTTCTTCTGTTTGTATTTCATATATTATATTCTCCAAATCTAGTAGGCAGATAGCTTCCAACTATGGAAGCATTTATGAGACAGGCAGAGTTGTTTCATATACCTTGTTTTTCACCATTTCCTGTCTTCCTTAATTACCTGAATTCTGGCCATTTGGGTTCTTTCTCCATTCTTATAAATAATAGTCACAATTCATACATTTTTTTGGATATTTTTGGGATATGGGAACTTGTTTTTAAGGTTATTTAGATTTTTACAAGTGGTTTTTTTCCCCTTTTTTTCCTCCCCTAATTGGAAGGATCAGAGTGAAAGAAAATAAATACTTATTCATTTTTAAAAAGTATTAAAATAAAGTTAAAAATAATAGCAATATTCACAGATGTAAAATGTCTTGATCTATATTAGTATCTGAAATTTATTCCTTGAATCATTAGAGTTTTTAAAAATTATTTACCAATATTTATTTAAATTATTTACCAAAATTATTATTTTGGGACTGAATATATGAAGCTCATGTATATACTTCTCTCTTCATTTTTTTTTTCATAATCACTCCTTCTTGTGGGGAAAGTAATTGTCTATGATGGCATTGTAGTTACATTCTCTCCTTTTCTGGATTTCTCCAGAGTCTTTAGTTGATGTCTTTAATTGTTCATCTACCATCAGTTCTAAACTCATGTTCAAAAAGCATAAATATGAATGAATACATTGTTAAATATATCTGAAACATAGAAAACATAAAAAAGAATCTAATTTATTTTAAGAGGTCAGAATGTTGGACAGGAAATAAGTAGTAAAATAGAATCCTTATATACAATATATGTTGTGAATATTAAGTTATTGATACATTGTTGCAATGCATTACTTTTGTTGAGATTATTTGAACTTCCTTTTGTCTTCTTTAAAGACTCACAGTGCTTCAAAGCAGTATTTGTTCTCTTGCAAAATGATATATTGTATATATTCTTTGTCTTTCCAGCTGCATATTAGATTAAAAAACCCATCATTTTTGTTTTTCTAAGAAATCTTACTAAGGATAATATAGTAAAGTAATAGATTGAAATGAAAAGTGTCAACAATCCACTAATCTGCAAGTGACTGATTAAAAACTAATTATTGGATATTCGTCCTGTTTTATCTTTGGTCTTTTACTTGAATCTTTTTTAAAAAAATTTTAGGGATGCATTTGTTTGTATATCAAAATTATTTCTATGAAAGATAAAAGAAAACAATCACTCTACCCTCCAGATTAGACCATCCTTGTTGCAAAGAGTAACAGCTAAGGAAAATTATTCCATAAAGTAATATCATCCAGCAGAATCTATATTTTTCTGTTCCAGAATATGAATCCTTAAATTATCTAAAGAGAACAATATATATATATATATATATATACATATATATATACATGTTCTTAATAATTGACTATAAGATAGAAAATTTCCACTATAAATAGTTTTAACCTATCCTAGGCAATTTTAGATTTCCGTTTTTAAAAGGGCCTCAATTTGATTAGCATTCACAATGGGGGAAAAAAGGGGTGTTTCTTTAACTGTTGTTTTCTTGAGTCAGTTTCAATCACTTGGAAGCCTTGCTATCCTTTACTTTATGCTCTTTCTTATTTTATATTTTTTTAATTGAATTTTATTTTTCCAAACACATATAGTTTAAGCAAAACAAATTCCTTAATTGGCAAAAGACATCCCAAAACAAAGCAAAAAATCCCAATCTTTAAATGTCTTTGTTTATATTCTTGAATCCATCAATTATCTGATGTTAAGTAGAATGTTTCATTTTTTGAGTCTCCTGGAATTGTTATTGATCATTGTGTTTATAAGAATTTTAATGTATTTCAGAATTGGTTGTCTTTACAATATTGTTATTATTGAATAAATTATTTGATTTTTATTGAAAATATTTTGTCTGGCCTAAAATATGCATTTATACTATTAAATCTTATCTGGAATATTTCTAGTAGTTAGATTTTTAAAAATTCATATAATAGATCTTGGTAGTGAATCTTTCCTTAAGAAAAGCATTTCCAACTTCCGGACAATTGTCTAGTTATTTTTTAAAATAACATTTCATTTTTATCCCCAGATTATATCAAAATATTTTTAACATTCATTTCTTAAATTTTTGAGTTCTAAATTCTTTCCCTTACTTTCTTCCCTTCTCCTTGTCTGAGATTGTAAGTCATTTGATATAGATTATGCATGTGCAACCATGGAAAATATATTTCTATATGTTTTTTGATGTAATAAAAGAAAACAGAGCTAAAAAAATCACAAAATATTGAAAAGAATAAAGTGAAACTAGTGTGCTTTCATTTGCATTCAGACTCCATCAGTTCTTTCTCTTGAGATGGATAGCATTTTTCATTATGATCCTTTGGAATTATCTTGGATCATTGTTTTATTGAGATTAACTAAGTAATTCACAATTGGTCATCATACAATATTGCTGTTATTATGGACAGTGTTCTCCCTGTTCTAGTCTCTTTAGTTTGCATCATTTTATGTAAATCTTTCCATGTTTTTCGGAAAGCATCCTGTTTATCATTTCTTATAGCACAATGTTATTCCATCACAATCATAGATCACAACTTGTTCTATCATTTCTCAGTTGATATAAATTCCTTCAATTTCCAATTCTTTGCCACCACAAAAAGAGCTGCCATAAATGTTCTGTACAAATTTTTCATTTCCCATTTAAAAAAAAAATCTCATTGTGATACAGACTTAGTAGTGATAGTGTTGGACCAAAGAGTATGAACAGTTTTATAATTCATTGGGTGGATTATGTTTTCTAAAATGTTTGGATCCATTTACAACTTCACTAATGGTGCATTACTGTCCTAATTTTCCCGATATCCCCTCCAAAATTTATAATTTTTTTTCTTTCATTTTAGCCAATCTCTTAGGTGTGAGGTGAGCTCTTTTAAATTGCATTGATTAGATTAGAGAATCAATCAATGGTGATTTAGAGCAGTTTTTTATATGACAATATATAGCTTTGATTACTTGATCTGAAAACTATCTGTTTAGATTCTTTGAATGGTCTAGTTATTTTAAGCAGTATTTTCCATAAGAAAATTCCATTATAGTAAATATTTATAGTTCTCTGTGGAGGATTTCTTTATTCCCCTTGTTCAAAGTTTTAATTTTAATTTTTTGTTATTCTGAATTTGACAAATCCAAGCAAATTTTCATTTATGAAGAAGAGAATAATATGATTTTTTTAAATCACAGATTGAATTTCTTTTATATATAATATAATATATGTATATATCTATATAGATATGTATATCTATATATAGCTTGGTGTGTGTGTGTCTGTTATACATATACAAATAAATCTGATGTTAGTTCTTTTGCTTGTGATCCTTTTGTATTCACTTTTTTCTTTTAGGTTTTTTGCAAGGCAAATGGGGTTAAGTGGCTTGCCCAAGGCCACACAGCTAGGCAATTATTAGGTGTCTGAGTTTGGATTTAAACTCAGGTACTCCTGACTCCAGGGCCTGTGCTCTATCTACTGAGACACCCAGCTGCCCCTAATTTTGCTTTTCTTGACAGTGTTCTAGTCATTAATGGTCAATCAATAAACACTTATCAGTCCCTTCCTTACCGGCATTGTGATAAATGACTGGGATATGAAGAAAGACAAAATCATGATCCCTGTCCTCAAGGAGCTTACCTAATAATGTGAGAGACCACATTAAACAACTATGATATATAAAGTAGAAATGGAAAACAGTCTCAGAGGAAAGTGGGGCGGGGTAGGGGTGGGACTACTGAGACTAGTAAAGAGTTCTCACAAAGTTTGGATTTGAGCTGACTCTAGAAGGAAGGTAGAATGTTCCTTTGGGCAGCATATATGCTAAATTGGAATGATCCAGAGAAGATTAACATAGCCCTCCTGCAAGGATGACATGGAAATTCATGTAGTATTTTATATTTTTCTCTCCTTTTCTTGCCTTTTTTTTTGGGAGGGGGTGAAACATTGCTAATGTAAATTGTTTTGTTTTGTTTTTTTTTCCTACCTATCCTTTTTGTAATGAATCTTATTTTTTCTTGCATTCTCAGTGGGTGGGGAAAGGGGAGGAGAGAATTTAGAACGGGTGAAAATGAGCTGGGAGAACATTCCAGGCATGGGGAAGTCATTAAAAGGCACAGAATCAGGAGAAGGTATGTTGTCTGTGAGAGAGTCATAGGCTCAGTTCGACTGTAGGAAAGTTAGAAGATGAGAAGAATGCAAAGTTAGCCAGGTTGGGAAGGACTGCTGAAGCGTAAGGGGATTTTATATTTGAAGCAGGCAGTAAAAGAGAGCCCCTGGATTTAACTGAGTATCAGGGAGACATGGTAGATCTGGTCTGTGGGAAATTTACTTTATCAAACTTACTGGAGGGCATACTGGAGAGGACAAAGTCTTGAGGCAGCAGAGTCAAGCCAACAAACATTTCTCAAGTACCATCTATGTTCTAGACACTGTGCTAATATCAAGAATTACAAAGAAAAGCAAACAGTCTCAACTATCAAGATCTTACAGTCTAGGGGCGGCTAGGTGGCGCAGTGGATAAAGCACTGGCCCTGGAGTCAGGAGTAGCTGGGTTCAAATCCTGTCTCAGTCACTTAATAATTACCTAGCTGTGTGGCCTTGGGCAAGCCACTTAACCCCATTTGCCTTGCAAAAACCTTAAAAAAAACAAAAAAGATCTTACAGTCTAGTGCAGGAGACACCAGCCAGCTATATTCAATGAAATAGATACAGGATAAATTGGGGATTATCATAGAGGAGAGGCTCGAGTTTGAGGAGTACTAGGAAAGTCTTTGAAGAAGGTGGGACTTGAGCTGAGATTTGAAGAAAGCCAGGGAATCTAGGAGGCAGAGATGAGGAGGGAGAGATTAGCTCAGATGTGAGGCAGGGAGATCCAGCTCCAGGGTGGTGGCAGTGTGAGGGAAAGGATGCTTGAGAGACATCTGAGAAACTTGACAACAAATTAGGTGTGTAGGGTGAATGTGAGTGAGAATTAGGGGATGACATCTAGGTTGTGAGCTTAGCGTGTAGAAGGACGTTCATTTCCAATACAGTAATAAGATAGTTTGGAAGGGGAAGTGGGGGGGAGATTTTTTGGACAATTTAATGAGTTCTGTTTTGAACATTTTGTGTTTTGAGATATTTGCTGGATATCCTTTCTATAATTTTGATATCCTTTCTATAATTGTGAAAGACACCTCCTTATCTGTGCTTAAATTTGTTTATGAGATGACCTTTTTATTGTCAGCTATCCATTTAGAGTTTATTATGCTATGTGGTTTGAAATGATGGACTAAATGTAATTTCTGTCAATCTGTTTTTTTTAATTTTCTCAGCAAATTTTGTCAAGTGATGAATTTCTGCTCCAATAATTGGAGTGTTTCAATTTATTGAACATTATGCTACTATCTTCATTTGTCTCTGGATCTTACGTTCCTAATCTGTTATGCTGATTAACTTTTTTTCCTAGTACCAAATAGATTTTGATGATTACAACTTTGTGGTATAAGTTAAGAACTGGTACCAATAGATCCTTTTCCTTCCCATTTTTTTCATAGTTTTCCTTGAGATTTATTTGAGGGATATTTTATTCATTTACATGACTTTTTGCTATCTTTTTCCTAGCTTTTTTTTTTGTAAAGCAATGGGGTTAATTGACTTGCACAAAATTATTACGTGTCTGAGTTTGGATTTGAACTCAGGTCCTCCTGATTATAGGGCTGGTGCTCTATCCACTACTACACCTAGCTGTCCTTTTTCTAGTTTTGTAAAACAACTCTTTTGGCAATTTGGTATTATACTGACTAGGTAAATTAATTTAGGTAGCATTACCATTTTTATTGTATTTGGACAGCCCAACCATAAGCAACTAATATTCAGGTCTGTTTATTTCTGTAAAAAAGTATTTTGTAATTGTATTCATATTGTTCCTGTATATATCTATGTTGCTAGAACCCCAAATATTTCCTGTAGACTCTGATTATTTTGAGTTGAATTTATCTTTCTGTGTTCCTATTGGGTTTTGCATTTAATATACAGAGATCTATATTATTATTATTGGTCTTTTAATTATTTAAAAAATTTATTCAATTTTTTCAGTAAACAAAATTTTTTTTCTCAATTTTCTTCCCTTCACAGTTTCCTCTCTTTCCCAATTGAAAAAATAAGTATAGACAAGTAAAATTAATTCCAGTGTTGGCTATGTCCAAAAAAAATTTTCTATCTTCCCTTTGAATTTCTCACTTGTCAGGATGTGATTGGCTTTATTTTATATACTTTTAACTTTTTGTGGAGAATTGAACTTTATTTGATGTTTCATGTTGCATATTGTCTCTTTGTGGAAACTAGGTGGTCTGGAGACAGAATGCTAGACCTGGAGTTAGAAAGACCTGAGTTCATATGTGATTTTAGATTTAGTGGCTTTATGATCCTGGCCAAGTCATCTGTTTGCCTCAAATCCAGTGGAGAAGGAAATGGCAAACCAGTATCTTTGTCGAAACTTCACAGACAGAATTGGTGGCTTATGGCCAACAGAGTCACAAAGAGTTGTACATGACTGAATGATAAATTTTTTTTGAACCTTTAGAAGCTGCATGAGTGTTCATACTATATGGATACCCTGATTTTTTGGGGATGCCTTTGTAAACAGCAGTGTACCTAACAAATATGGTCCTAAAAAATTTGGTTTCATTTTATTTTCACAGCTACTTTATCTTAGACTGTTTTTATCTTGTTCTTTTTCTTTTGTTTCTCTGCTATAAAATAATTAACTTTATTTGTGTCTCATCCCCTTTTTAGATATTAGACCTTAAGTATAGAGACAGTATAATGAAAGTGTGGTATAGCATTGGAGAACTTGACTTAATGTCAGAGTACTCTTTCACTTACTAGCCTTCTTACCTTGATTGAGTTTCATTTTGCTCACCTATAAAAGGAGATTAAGAAGACTTGGAGGTTCTTTCTAATTGTATGTTTAAATCTTATTTAAACTTTCTCTTCTAGGGCCTGATGCTGTGCTTTGAATAAGTGCTTAATAAATGTTGGTTTTGTGTAGAATTGTATAATTCTTGCCCACTATGTTAAAACCATAGCTTGTCTACCAATCATTCTCTGTTAGTTCTTTTCTCAAAAAAATATTAGTTTAGTTAGTTAGTCAACAAAATTTATAAATAGAGGGATGGTTGGAACCTGAAAGACATTTTTAAAAACTGTTGACAAGCTTAATACAGCAGCATCATTGTGATCAAAAGTGACATGGTATCTCTTTGAAAACATAAGCATAGAAAAAAGTTTAAGTCTTTAATTCTTTGGAAACACACGAAACAAAATATTGATCCATGTCCTGCTCTATTAATGTAATGCCAGTTCAAATGGCAACGACAAATCAAAAGCATGTTTCAGTCTCGCCAGAGCATAGTTTACTTAATTAGTTATAGGGGCCAAGGGGGCAGTGAATATACAAATATATGTGGGAAGTAAATGGACTTTTAGAGACCTGAACTTGATATAGGGAGTTGGGATTGTAAACTAGAAGTTTAGGAATATTTTGCTTGTTTAATATCCAGTAAAAGAAAGATAAATTGAGTCTCTCCCCCTTTCTGTCTGTAATTAATACTTCTGACTCTCCTAGACAAATATTTTGGTAGCAGAATATGTTGTAATAACATAAATGGGCAAGGAAAAAAATTAGCAACCTGTAAATTAAATTCTAAGTCTTTTAATTAATCAATTTATTTAGTTTCTTTGCAAGGCAATAGGATTAAGTGATTTGCCCAAAGTTACACAACCACGTAATAATTGAGTGTCTGAGTCTGGATTTGAACTCAGGTCCTCCTGACTCCAGGGCTGGTGCGCTATCCACTGTACCACCTAGCTTCCCTGCCTTTCCTACCTCTCTGAGTCAAAGACTGATGAATTCTTCACAAAAAACAAATCCCTTTAGAGCCTTTGCTGAAGCCCATTTCCTCCAGTCTTCAAGGCTAGTCTTTATTCTCCTTTCCTCTTTCCTGACTCCTGGACTTTATAATCATGCCTTTGTTCCAAAATATCTTCATTTTCATTCTCCCTCTTTCATCCCCCCCCCAATTTTCAGCTCCCTTTTGTGTATAATCTTCCCCTTTTAGAATGTAAGTTTCTTTATTGTAGGGATGTCTGTTTTTGCTTATATTTATTCCCAGTAAATGTTTATTTCCTTTCTTACTGGTTGAGGACTTATTGAAGGAGAAAAAGTCAGAGATAAGACTGAGGCCAGCACTTACACTTGGCTACCAGGAGACAAGTAAATACCAGGAACTGCAGTAAAAGGGATGGGAAGGGATTATTGTTTCAGCTAAAAATCCAGACTAGAGGAAAGAACTTTGCAGACAGCCTTACACCTTCATATCTCTGAATTAATGAAAACCTTAGTAGAACTCCTGAGGAAGGAATTTTACTCTATATCACCTCATAATTGCTGTTGCTTTTGAGAAGATGGTCATAGTTTGGAGCTGTCCAGTTGAAGCTCATCCTGGGGAAGCTAGGAGGTCAGGTGAACCAAGGTACAAAAATTTGCACACATACACAAAATAGTGATTACAGTAAGTTATATCAGATGGTTATTCAACCTTCTTCATTTTCCTCCCACTTAAATGGAAACAAATGTATTTGCTGGGTCCATGGCATTATCATTTTGATCTAGATCCTATCCTATCCCTATAACACCTTTGCTTAATACTCATATCTGTAGTGATTGACACTTCGCTCTGTACAACCTATTAAAATACTTTTGTTCTCCTGCCTTGTCTGTCACTCATCTAGTCCTTCCTCTACTCAACTGCCAAGTAATCCTAACATTCAGGTCTGATCATGTTATCCCCTCCTCAATTACTTCGAAGCTAGTGAGATCAGAGTAAGATAGTATAGAGGAAAAATAAAAAAAAGGGCCCATGAGAGAGCTATATGGTACACCCATGATTCAGATCAGGGCTGTCCAACCTTACTTTTAAAAGTTTTTATTGAAACGATAGATGATATATTTTGATTTACCATTTTAGTAAGAGCTCTGTAGTAGCTGGGCTTTTTTTTTTACAACAACATTTAATAAACCCACTGGTGGTCACATAAAATCATCCTGTGGGCAGCCACATTTTGGACAGCCCTGACTTAGATGAAGCTCAAATAAAGGAAACTGAGGAACAGTAAGACAAAAAAGAGAACCAGGAGAGCAGAGTGTCATGAAAATTTGGAGAGTGAATTCCAGAGAAGAGGATGATCATTTATTGTCAAAGGCTACAGAGGAGTCCAGAAAAATTCGAATTGAGAAATAAACATTATATTTAGCAATTAAGAAATCATTGATAACTTTAGAGAGAGCAGTTTTAACTTGAAGAGGTCGAAATCCAGACTGCAGAAGGTTGAAAATAGAGGTGCATAATATATATGGCTTTCTCAAGGAGTTTATACACAAAATGGAGAACATATATAGAATAATCACAGGAATGTTTCTATCAGATGCAGAAAACAAGAGAAAGTTATTAGGCATGAAAGAAACAGCTTGTGGGCAGGGAGAGATTGAAGATTAGTGCTGCAGTGGGGGGTGAGGAAGAGGACAATTTTTTTTTTTAGGTTTTTGCAAGGCAAATGGGGTTAAGTGGCTTGCCCAAGGCCACACAGTTAGGTAATTATTAAGTGTCTGAGGTCGGATTTGAACCCAGGTACTCCTGATTCCAGGGCTGGTGCTTCATCCACTGTGCCACCTAGCCACCCCAGAAGAGGACAATTTGTGGGGTTACACATATATCTGTAGAACAGTTTATTTTGGTAAAATCAAGAGTCATCTCTTCATGTGAGACAGAGATGAAGTATGGATTAATAGAAGACATTTGAGAAGAGGAAGAGGGAAGAAGGGTCTATTAGGGAATGACCTCAAATATTTTGTTACAGAATGAGTCAAAGTTCTCCACTGAGGACCATTTTTCTGAGAATGTAAGCCCTCTGCAAAATTTTTTGTTGAACTCAGCTGCATCTCTTTTATCTCCTGATTAGAGTATTTTCTTGCTTTCCCTCTTACAAGTATCCTCTTGTATGTATTACATTTTGTCATTTTCTAGTGTCAATGGGAAACCATGACTCTCTGGATACCATAGATGCCAAAAAGTGAGATTAAGAGATTCTTCTCATCTGAATGAATGATGGATTTTTCCCCATAGAGTGTATGGGCTTAGCTGTAGGGATCCCCAATTACTGCATCTCAACAAAAGTTCAGGTGTGATTCATCTTCCATACTTGTAGTTTTTCCTTAAGATTCAGATTCAGCTCCATAAAAGTCCATGTCACAGATTGTGCCACCTCAATGGCTCCACCGTTCACTCTCTCAAATTATGAGAGATTATTCAGATTTCTCAAGGCTGCTAATTTATCTGTACTGGATTTTTGCTCCAGGGATTGTCTTCAGTTATTAAAGTACAGGAAGTTCCCTCATTGCTGTCTTGTGGTCAGCTGAGACTGGGATACGTTGCAGAGGATCATAGGAGAATAGATGTATCATCATTGGAAATAACCTTAGTGGACACCAAGTCCAACCCTCTTATTTTGTAGACTGTTGTGTTCTCACCACACCCAAGGTTTGTATCTGTTTGGTCTTTACTCATCTTGCTGTGTATTCTCTTTTCATTCTTCCCAACTTTGCCCCCAATAGAATGTAAGTTCTTGGGGGGGGGCAGGGACTATTTCTCTTTGTTTTTGTATTCTCATTGTTGCACAGTGGATAGAGCATTGGAACTAAAGTCAGGAAAATCTGAGTAGCTGTAACCTTGAGCAAGTCACCTAACCCTTGTTTGCCTTAGAGGCTAATAATGGCATCTACCTCCCAGGGTTGTTTTTATCAATTGAGACAATACTTGTAAAGCCCCTTAATCCAGTGCCTGGCAAATGGTAATTACTAAAAAGGTTTTCCCTTCCTTCCTCCTTTGATCTGGTCTAGCCTGTTTCAACCCCAAATGCCAGTCTGAAAGTGGACTAGATTTCTGAGAATGAAGTTCAAGTGTCTGAATCCTTACCCCTTTCCCTCAATTTAGATGGGACTGTTCAATTTTATATTATCTGAGTGTAACAGTTTAGGCTCTAGCATTGCTCCTAACACATTATCAGCATTTACTGGGATTCTTACCTAACATTGCTTCTCTTCTGAGACTACATAATTTTTTTAATGAATTCTGAGTACTATCATTTTCATTTCATGATAGATTTCCATTGGACTTATATGTCATTGTTTAGTTTTACTTTGAACCCTACATTCTTGCTTAGTTAGGCAGGGGCTCAATCAATTTTTGTAAGGGAATAGGCAATGATTTAATCTTCTATGGCCTCAGGATTTGTGTCCTTGAAAAAGTTCTGTTGAGCTGATACCTGGGTACCTGGGGAAGTTATTTACCTTCCTTTTGTGAGTTAACAATTTCTTCCAAGAAGCAGTAATACACTCATTATTAATGGTGCCATCATAGAATCCAGACAGCATTTATAATTTGTTGATGGGAAAAATAACTAGGAGTAAATGTGAAGGAGATTGAAAATAAGAATAGGAAATAAACTTGCTAGTTCCTCAGAGTTTGTGTGGTTTTCTTGATGGATTTTTTTATGGTAATTGTAAGATGGATTGGGAGAAGGAAATATAGATTTTACTTATTATAAAGTGGCATATTGAATTAAAGTATATAATATTTATTTCCTTGGGAAAATGAATTGTATATGAGACCAACTTTAATAGAATATCTACATTTTTAATCTTTTTGTTAATATTCAACATTCCTACTACTAGGGCTATTGATTTTTACTGCATGACCACTGTTTTTTGAAGGAGTTGCTATTTTCAGAATTAATTTTGATAATGAAAAAAAGGAAAAGTACAGTTTTTGATTCACACTAGCAAATCATAGTGTAGATAATACAAAGAATAAGAATTCTCACCATCTGAATAATTGATAACTTGATGATGAAACCTCTCTGGTTCCACAGGAGTAATTCTATAGTTTTAGTATGCTCTTTAGTAGTTGTAATAGAATTAAGGTAATCCTAAACTCTTAAACCTTTCTCCATAAGGATCAAATTTTTAGTATTATTTACCTAGTGTTCACACCGTGGGAAGATCCTGACAAAGTCATTGACAAGGGAAGAGCTGAAGCTTAAAGGTCATCAGACCTTTTTTCTTTTATACACAAACCAGGCATGCCTTTGTATATCCTTGTCTCAGAGTTCAGAGAAATTACACAGATATTTATCTTGAAGCTTAGAAAAACACAGTGACTTTAAGAAAGAGAGAATTTTTCCCCAAAGGAAACAGACTACTCAGAGAATCAGTGATGCACTCAGTTGAATTCTTAGTGTTTTTTTTTTAATCTAGTCTTATTTGACTTGTGGATACTAGAATATTTTACTATAAAACTGGAAAAAAAAGGAAAGAGTGACAAAAAGCAATCAGTCTGTTGCTCTTCAGAATTTTTAAATGACATGTTGTCAAAGGTTATTCTGAGCCTTGTTAAATTTATGAGCCAACTAATATGGACAGGATGTCAGACGAAGGGTAGAAGGAAAATTCCCATGAAAGTTAGACCTGTCATGGCGATTCAGATGAATGTGTATTTAGGAAAAGTTGAAATGTTAAACATGATAGAGCTGAATATGAACAAATATAGGGGACTGAAATACTAAAGAAAATATTTTAGGCAGCATGACCCAGTGAAGAGCCCTACCAGAGGACAGCCAGGTGACTCAGGGGATACAGCACTGGCCCTGGAGTCAGGAGGACATGCATTCAAATTCAGCCTCAGACACTTGATAATGTACTGTGTGACCTTAGGAAAGTCACTTAAGCCCGTTACCCCACAAAACCAGAAAAAAGGGAGAGAGAGAGAGAGAGAGACAGACAGACAGACAGACACTGACACTGACACTGACACTGACTCTACCTCAGAGTTCAAGACTGGATCCAGGCACATGCTTCTTCTGAAACCATGGAAAAGTTGCTTTACTTCTCAGTGTCTCTAACAACTGGACAGAGGGAGTTTGCTCACCAGAACTTCCCTGCATTAGTAAAATGGTAGATCCAGATTTTAAGTCAGCAGAGCCCAGGATTATCTATTCACTTTTCTAATTAAAAAAAAGTATGCTGTGGGATATATGACAATTTTTTCAAGGCTTTGAGTTTAGTGCATTTTTTACTAATAATTGTTCAACACTTTGGTGAACATTCTTGAGGTATTCTATATACAGAATGCTGATTTTTTGAAGGGAGTGGGAAGCAGTAGGAGAAGCTAGATGAGAGATAAAGGTGGTGGTTGTCATGGTGATAAGAGTTGGAATGATAATTTTTTTGTCTGTGTGTGTGTGTGTGTATGTGTGTGTAAAATGTTTTGTATGAGAAAGGGGATATAGAAAGATAGATGAAATGTCTAATGAATGGCTGAATTTTGGGGGGGGGAATAATCCCTTTCCCCTTAAAAAGTCTCCAGACTGATAATTGTTGGTAAATACTTCTCTAGTAGATCAGCAACATATATCATTGGTTCAAAGAAGGGTTGGAGGGACTAATTTCTTCTGAAAGTACTTTATTAAACTAGTAGGTTCTGTTCCAAAATTTTTGCATTATTATGTGGTTTGGTAAAATAGTGAATCCATAGGATTCAAGGAATTGTTTCTTTGGGAGTATTTGGGAGGAGGAACCTATCTAAATATATTATTTATTTTTCTAAGTTAAAGAACAGAAATTTCTTTAAATCTTAAATTTACCTTGAAAGAAAAGGGATTATATTCTGAGCAGTTTAAATTTCTATTGAAAATCTCTATTGAGGTGCGACTAGGTGGAATTACCTAGCTGTGTGTGGCTTTGGGCAAGTCACTTAATCCCATTGCCTTGGAAAAAAAATCCCCTAAAATAAAAAAAAAGAAACTTTCTTGAACAGGAAAAATGGAGAGAAGAGGATTTATGATATTGGAACAATTTATGACATCTAAGGAAGTATATTACTCAAGATATATTAGTGTAGGCATTAGAAATAAGTCATGACAATTTCCCCATAATTTAACAGAATATGACTTAAAAAAAATAAGAATTTTGTCTTCTAAATGACAAAGTTGAGGTGGCTAGGTGGTGCAGTGGATAAAGCACTGGCCTGGAGTCAGGAGTACCTGAGTTCAAATGTGGCCTCAGACACTTAATAATTACCTAGCTGTATGGCCTTGGCCAAGCCACTTAACTCCATTTGCCTTGCAAAAAAAAACAACCTAAAAAAAATAAATGACAAAGTTGAAGATATGAGGAAAATAAAATTTAAATTTGTAAAAAAGGGACAACTTGTCAACTATTTTAAAGATAATTCTACTTTCATTTTTCTTATATCATCTTCAAAATTTAATAAAAAATACTTAAGTGACTGGTCTTTGGCATGTTGTCTTTAAGACTAAACTCATCCACTTTACATCACAAAGGAAACAGTTCCTGTTGTCTAAGCATGAGTAACTGTTCTTTGCTTTGCAATTTAAGTGGAGCTAACTTTTTATGTGAAGTTCACATACACCATTCCTTTCTTCTCTTGCTTTTTGTTGATCATCCACTTTGCCCCAACACATTTTCTTATAGTGGTGTAAAGATGAAAGTGAGAAAGGCTCAATTATCAAATGATGTCACAGAATTTGAATAATTTCCAATGCTTGTTTGTTCATTTGCTTGCAGTAGTAGGTCTTTGATGGGACCAATTTAAAGTGAATTTACTTTACTAAGATTTAAACACAAAACTTGGGAACTTAATTGTCTGGGAAACTGAATTCATCAACAGCTTTCTGCTTAGCTTCCAGTCTTAGAAGGTGCGACTGCAGTATTTATACACCATTACTAAGTTTTTCTAGAACATGTGGTACTTAGTAAAAGAATAACATGTATACTTTGGGAGACGCACAAGTTCTTGAGTTTTAATGCTACTGAATATCTATTCTTTGTATTATGGTTCCTAAGAGACTTGAAATTATTCAATAAAAACTTTTTAATATATGCATAATAGATCACCTTAAAGAACTGAAGTATGAATTGTAGGATTACATAGTAAATATTTGAAATTGATACCCTTTTTCTTAGGGAAGTTAAAATCTAAAATTTTGTTTCTTCGAAAATGTATGTGATATTATAAAACTATCAGAAACAAAGAATTTTTTTCAAACTTCATTTGTGTATATTTGAAAGATTTCAGTGATACAGAATAATAGTATTCCATAGTTGCTTTTCATCTTTTTCTTTCTCTAAAATGAAGTGATTGGACTAAGATAGCTTTAGATATCTTCTGGATGATGTAGTTGATATGTAATGCTGGACTGGGAGGCAGGAAGATTTCAGATTTGACCTCAGACATTAGTTGGGTAATCTAAGTGAGGCACAACCTCTCTTGGCTTCAGTTCTGCATCTGTAAAATGGAAAAAATAATAGTACCTTTCTCACAGAGTTGTTACGGGGCTCAGATCAGATGTAAATCAATTAACTCAATGCTTGTAAAATTTACTTAAATTATTATTATTATTATTATTATTATTTTATGAAGATTAAAGTAGGAACTTGCTTTCTTCTTTCTTTTCAATTCTAGATGTATGATCCTATTTCCCATAGGTCTTTTTCCTGGTCCTGTTTTAGGATGAAATATTAGTCTCTCTATACATCAACCTCAGGGCTCCTCTTATTTGTTTGATTACAACCCTCTTATCCATACATTTTAGAAAATTACTTTACCTCTATGTTCTTTTCTTTGTTAATAAAACCACTGAGAGATTCAGCTCACCCGTATTTTTTTTTTTTTTTTATTGTTTTGCAAGGCAATGGGGTCAAGTGCCTTCCCCAAGGCTACACATCTAGGTAATTATTAAGTATCTGAGGCCAGATTTGAATCAGGTACTCCTGACTCCAGGGCCAGTGCTCTATCCACTGTGCCACCTTAGCTGCCCCCTCACCCATGTCATTTCTAAATCTTCCACTTTTATCCCTAAAATCCCTGATTCTTAACTTTCCATGTTTGCAAGTAGTTAAATCACTTTTGGATTTCTGGACCTCTATGCTGTTGGTGGAAGAATTTGCATTTCTTTGTCCGTTTCCAGGCTCTCATCACTTCTTGCCTGGGCTGTTGCAATGACCTGTCTACCCAATATCTTGCTTGCCCCACTCCAACTCATCTTACACACTGGCCAAAATGATTTTCTTTAGGTGCAGCTCTGTTTGTGTCATTTACTTCTTCTTTTTTTTCCTTTTATTAAAGATTTTATTTATTTTGAGTTTTGCAATTTTCCCCCAATCTTACTTCCCTTTCCCCACTGCCCCCACAGAGAGCAATTTGCCAATCTTTACATTGTTTCCATGTTGTATGTACATTGATCCAAATTGAGTATGATGAGAGAGATATCATATCTTTAAGGAAGAAACATAAAGTATAAGAGATAAACAAGATCAGACAATAAGATATCAGTTTTTTTTCCATATTAAAGGAAAGTCCTTGAACTTTGTTCAAACTCCATGGTTCTTTCTCTGGATACAGATGGTATTCTCCATTGCAGACAGACCAAAATTGTCCCTGATTGTTGCACTGATGAAATGAGCAAATCCATCAAGGTTGGGCATCACCCCCGTGTTGCTATTAGGGTGTACAGTGTTTTTCCTGGTTCTGCTCATCTCTCAGCATCAGTTCATGCAAATCCCTACAGGCTTCCCTGAATTCCCATCCCTCCTGGTTTCTAATACAACAATAGTGTTCCATGACATACAATATACCAGTTTGCTAAGCCATTCCCAAATTGAAGGACATTTACTTGATTTCCAATTCTTTGCCACCACAAACAGGGCTGCTATGAATATTTTTGTAAAGTGATGTTTTTACCCTTTTTTTCATCATCTCTTCAGGGTATAGACCCAGTAGTGGTATTGCTGGATCAAAGGGGATGCACATTTTTGTTGCCCTTTGGGCATAGTTCCAAATTTCTCTCCAGAAAGGTTGGATGAGTTCACAGTTCCACCAACAATGTAGTAGTGTCCCAGATTTCCCACAACCCTTCTGTTATCCTTTCTGATCATACTGGCCTGTCTGAGAGGTGTGAGTTAGTACCTCAGAGAAGTTTTAATTTGCATTTCTCTAATAAGTAATGATTTAGAGCAATTTTTCATATGACTATAGATTGCTTTTATCTCCTCATCTGTAAATTGCCTTTTCATATTCTTTGACCATTTGCCAACTGGGGAATGGCTTTTTTTAAAAATATGACTCAGTTCTTTGTATATTTTAGAAATGAGTCCTTTGTCAGAAACATTAGTTGTAAAGATTGTTTCTCAGTTTACTACATTTCTTTTGATCTTGGTTACAGTGGTTTTTATCTGTGCAAAGGCTTTTTAATTTAATGTAATTGAAATACTCTAGTTTGTTTTTAGTGTTTTCTCCATCTCTTCCTTAGTTATAAACTGCTTCCCTTTCCATAGATCTGACAGGTAAACTAGTCCTTGATCTTTTAATTTGCTCATAGTATTGTTTTTTTATGTCTAAATCCTGTATCCATTTGGATCTTATCTTGGTATAGGGTGTGAGGTGTTGGTCTGATCTAAGTTTCTTCCATACTACCTTCTAAATTTCCCAGCAGTTTTTTTTTTTTATCAAAGAGAGAGTTTTTATCCCAATA
Source organism: Macrotis lagotis (assembly GCF_037893015.1). Classification (NCBI taxonomy): domain Eukaryota; kingdom Metazoa; phylum Chordata; class Mammalia; order Peramelemorphia; family Peramelidae; genus Macrotis; species Macrotis lagotis. The sequence continues at coordinate 224,838,305 of NC_133666.1, read as the reverse complement.
GCTAGACTTTTTGGGTTTATCAAATAGCAGATTACTATAATTGTTTCCTGCTATTGTGTCATTCACTCTTTAGTAAACCCTAGTGCCCTCCCCACCTCCATTGCTTCTAGACAAAATGCTAACACCTCTATTTGTCTTTGAAAATTCATCACAACCCAACTCACCTTTCTAGATTAATTATTAATTACTCTACTTTCTATGCTTTCCAGTCAATTCAGGCTGTTCTCTCTGTTTCTCTTGACTGACACTCCATTTCCCATTGCCTAGACTAGCCTCAGTGACTGGCATGCTCCCCTCTCTTAACCTCTGTCACAAGGAATCCTTCCTTTTCTTTAAGACATAATTCAGAATCCACCTTATGCATGAAGCTCTCTATGATCCTCCCAGCTGCTTGTGTCCTTCCTTACCCCTAATTATCTTGTATTTATCTTATAGTCATTCTGCATATATATATATATATATATATATATATATATATATATATATATGCATTCTGCACATCTATTCAATGTGATAGATACATATTTTTCTTTCTTTCTTTTTTTTTTTTGCAAGGAAATGGTATTAAGTGACTTCCCGAAGATCACACAGCTAGGTAATCAAGTGTCTGAGGCTGTATTTGAACTCAGTTACTCCTGACTCCAGGGCCGGTGCTCTATCCACTGCGCCACCTAGCTGCCTTTCAGGAGAATTTTAATAGTTCGAGCAAGAAAGAATGAGGGTTTTTGCAGTGATTATGGAAAGAAGTTCTAAAAATTATCACAGAGGTTGAATTAATAGAATTTGATAACAAAGTGAATGTGGGGTGGGAAGAATTAAGGATCATTGTTGGGCTAAGAGCTTGAGTGATTGAGAGGAAGTTAGTTTCATCAATAGAAACAGAAATTAGGGAGAGGGCCAAGTTGGGTTTTTATTTATCTACTTTTTGGTGAAGGAAAGAGAAGGATGATTAATCTATGTTAAGTTTGATATTTAGATATTTAGAAAGAAATGTTCAGCAGGTAATTGGACATATTAGGATAGGGATCATATACATAGGGATAGGAATTGAAACTATGAGAGTGAATTTATTCACTAAGGGAAAGAATGTATGCATATAGAGAGAAGCAGGTCAAAGAAAGAATTGTGAAAAATAGCAATGCTTAGAAGATGGGAAGGAACTGAGGAGTCAGTCAAGGAAAAAGTAAAACTGGTCAGAGGTAAAACTATGGGAGTACAGCCAAAGGAAGCTGAAGTGTCAAAAAGTGGGGGCAATCAAACGAGTATAATGTTCTAGAGAGATTTAGTTGGATGAGGACCTGAAAATGATCATTTGATTAGACTTTGTGATCAAATATGGTGGTTAGTAACTCATTAAACATTTATTAAACTTCTATATATAAGGCAGTTCACTAGACACTGAGTTTATAAAGACAAAAATGGGGAAAAAAATTCCCCGTCCTCAAGGAGATTACCTCCTTTAGGGTTCACATTGATTTTAGAGCAGTTTCATTCTGTACCTGCCTTCCATCTCGTTCCTTGTAGTTTTAACTATTTTTTTATTCTGTCTTTTCCAGACTGAAATCATGCTCATTGATAGGAAAACAGAAGTAAATTAAGGAAACAAGTAAATTTTTTAGATACCAGTAATTTTGGTAGCTCTTACATGTCTTATGTCTTTTTCCAGCTCATTTTATAGATGATGAAACTGATGCCAACAGGTTTAAGTGACTTGCCCAGGGTCATCCAGCTAGTAATTTTTCCTGACTCCAGATCTGGCACTCTATCAGTTGTGCCACCTAGATGTCAGGCTTTGTTTGCCTTGCCATACCTATATACATTTATTTATCTCTACATATATAATCTGCCACCTGCCTTCACTTTCATCTAATATATAATTTAAAATATAAATTTTTGATGATCATTCCATAATTCATCTTTTCTTTCTTATAAGAATCAATTATTATGTCATCTCTAGAGTTTCCTGAAATTCTCTTATTCTTTTGGATTTGGTTTTACATTTAGAATCTCAAACCATGGGAGCTCAAGAATTTTTTGAAATCCAACTCTCTGAAAGAGTCTAAATACATAGATTATTGTTACTTTTTAAAGGTGTAAACAATTTTCCCAGGCAAATATATTCATTTAATTCTTGGGATACTTCAAAACAGCCTAGAGAATCTGTGAGCATGATATCCTAACTTCATCAGACTCTGCCTAGTGTTGCCTTTTTTTTCATTATGAACTCCACAATAACACAAACACTGCCTCTGAAGGTTTCTATCATTCCTTTACCATCTAAGTTTACCCTTGTTGGTTAATATTAGATTCAGAATAGTATTACCTCCTGTTCCTAGTAATCTTTGCCACCATTTCTATCCCCTTTGTCTCTTTTTCCTTGATTCCAGCTGGGATCCATAGCTATCTGATTATTAGAAGGTAGGATACTGTGCTTACAGAATCTCTAGGCTGTATTGTGCTATCTCAATAAGAATTAATGGAATATATTTGCCTGGGAAAACTGTGTTTATATCCTTAAAAGGTACCAAAAATCTCTAGATAAAAATATGGCAAGTAGTAAGTGGGAACAAATAATGTATACAGAAATGCCATTATTATCCTGACAAGGTAAGGTTTAAGGGAACATTTTAGTTAATAAAATAAATAATGCAAGTTTCTTTAAAACAAAACCCAAAGCATAACAAAACATGAACTAATTTATTAGGCTCACATGACTGATCACATAGATCTAAAGGAATCTTAATTATCCATGAGGTTAAATGTTCTCTTTAGTAAAGGTAGATCTACATTACAAATAAGTAGTGCTTTAAAAATATAGTGCGCTGATGTATTTTGGGAAGCTCTCAAATCATGAATATTGCTATGAAAAAGAACAATATTGATGATTCAGAAATGTGAATTTTTGTTGGGTTTATTGCAACTAGTAAACAGATACATTGTCAAATTTCTTAAGGTAATGTAAATTCTCTCCAATGTTATTGAGCTACTCAGTAAAATTGAAGAAAATGTAAATCCTTAGATTTCTGTGGAGTAAATGTTGTGTCCAAAATAATTATATAATAGCTACAAAATAAATGGAACCCCCCCCCCAAAACCTAATCTTAAGCAAACCTAAACTAAAAAAACTAAAGGTAATTGTGTGTGTGTGTGTGTGTGTGTGTGTGTGTGTGTGTGTGTGTATGAAATCAACAATGAGGAAATGCAAAATTACTCTTCAGATTCTCTCTCATCAGTTGTTTCTGAGGATTTTATTGCATAGGACTTCTATAGATATACCCAACTGTGAGTAGGCAGTCAATACATGCTTATTAAATAAATGAAGAATAAATTCAACCCACATTGGCTATTTTCCATCTGAGTTTTTCTATTTCAACCCTGTCTCGATGTTCCACTGCTTAACTTGTATGAAGGCTGAGTTGATATTCCAAGTTATTATTTAGATTTCTTTTTTCTGAGAATAATGACATGCTTGATAAATCCATAAATTCATGAATGTTTAAGACTAGGTAGTGCTATTTGAAAACTGAAGCAGTTGGAAAATGAATAATAGTTGTCAGCGAGTATGACATTATTATAATAACAATTGAAATTTTTGCCTTAGTACTGTAATTATCTGAAATAGTTTTGAGTATTTAATGTGTGTGTGTGTGTATTTTTTTCAAGTCTGTGTTTTTTTTTGTGACTCCTAGATTGTTGCTCCTATCTCCAAATTTCTTCCTTGTTTTTATTTTAAACTTTTAAAGAACAAAATCTTTTTTTTTTTTACATCTCATCCGTTTTTGCTTTTTCCCCCCCGCACTCATAGGGATGCCCTCTGCTTCTTTATTGGTTAATCTTCTTCCATCATTACTCATCAGTTTTGTGTTTGGAGAAACAGAAGTAAGATTTGGTGGACATACTGAATTCCTTGTTAATGAAACAGCTACAACAGTCATACGACTTGTGATTGAAAGAATAGGAGAGCCAGCCAACATCACTGCAGTTGTATCGGTAAGAAAATATTTCAGTAAATGCTCTTTTTTTTTTATCAGAAATATGTTTTTTTTCAATGAATTTTATTTCCCCACCAATTATATGTTAAAATAATTTTTAACAATTTTTTAAGAAAAGTTTTGAGTTGGGGTGGTTAGGTGGTGCAGTGGATAGAGCGCCAGCTCTGGAATCAGGAGTGCCTGAGTTCAAAGCCGGCCTCAGACACTTAATCATTGCCTAGCTGTATGACCTTGGGCAAGCCACTTTAACCCCATTGCTTTGCGAAAAACCTAAAAAACAAAAATTTTGAATTCTAGATTCTGTCCCTCCCTCTTTCCTTTCCTTTCCTTCTGTGAGACAGAAAGCAATTAAATATATATTACACATGCAAACATTTCCATATTAATCATTTTGTGCAAGAAAACTCGAATATAAGAAAATGAAAAATAGTATGCTTCAGTTTTTAATCAAGCAATATCACTTCTTTCTCTGGAGGCAGATAGCATGCTTTATCATTAGTCTTTTGGAATTGTCTTGGTGGAACATGTAATGGAAAGGTTTTTAGGAGTTAATTTCTTTTTCAATTTGATATTTTTAAACACCTAAATTGTGATGACATATATATATATATATATATATATATATATTTATATAAAATTTTACATTCTAAAGTGATATGACATCTGTATTTCACAGACAGTAGTGACACAACAACATTAAACAAATGACCTTATCAGGGGTAGGTTGATTATACTTCTGCTTATAGTTTTTTAAAAATTATTTTTCATATTTTGGCTTTATATCATGAAAATTTCCCCAATATATCCCTCCTCCCCTTAGACGTTTCATCTTTATAATGAGGAATTAGAGAAAAAAATCCATCAAACCTAACCAGCATATTATAATAGACAATATGCAGTGTTTGACACTGTCTATAAAGCATCAGAAGGATGTGTCTTATAATTATTTTTTTTATGATAAAGTATCATTATAATAATGTCATAGTGTTAAGTTTCAGTTGTTTTGTTATTATTACTCTGTCTCTTTATATTGTATTCACTGTGTATACTGTCTTCTTGGTACTATTTCCTTTTGCCTCAATTCATATATCTTCCTGTGCTTCATTTTATTAATTTCTTACAGCAGAGTAATATTCTATTAAATTTATGTACCACAACTTATTTAAAATAAGATTTCTAATTGATAGACACATATTTTGTTTTAGTCCCTTGTTATCACAAATAAGTGCTGTTACAAATATTTTAATGTAAATGGGACTTTTTTATTATTGACTTCCTTTGACAATATATGTTTAATAATGGAGTCTGTGGTTGAAAAGGTATGGACATTGTAGCTATTTTGTTTTTAACAAAGTTCCTAAATGCTTTCTGTAATTGTTCAGATGAATTAATAACTCTACAAGTAATATATTAGTTTGCTTTTCTTTCCAACCTTTCCCACTTACCTTTAATTATTCCCATCTCTTGACAATTTGTGAGGTGAAACTCCAGAATTTCGATTTGCATTTTTCTTATTTTTAGGGATTTGAAGCATTGTTTCATATGTCTAATTACAGATTGAAATTTTTTTGAGAACTCTTTGTTCATATTCTTTGACCACTTACGTGTTGGGGGTGATTTCTTTCTTATATAATTGAACTGATTATTATTTTGTGAAATTATGAAATTGGGTGGGCCTTCTTTGTTCTTTAAGAACTCACCAGGAAGACCACAGTGGCATCAGAAGTGAGGCTGCGATTACACTGTAATAATGCACAGAGGGTATAGGGGTGAATGGACTCTGAAAGTACAGAGACAAGCTGTGAAAATGGGTACAAAGGCAGACAGCATGAGGACAGGGATGGATTGATGAAGGAAGGCAGGCAATAGTGGCGAAGATGATGGAGGGGAAGAGGCAGAGAGTAGCACCTAGTAACCATGGATTAGAGTTGGGACCCTTTGATAGCACGAATCCCATGGATATGGAAGAGTGCTGGAAGGGAGAGAACAGGATTTTGGATTTTGAGGTCTTCTCTTTATAGGCTTTTTTTAGGGGTGCGGAGGTGAGCATACTCTTTTCTGTGCCATCTTGGATAAGTTCATTCACATATAAAACATCTCAAAGTTGTTAGCAAAGCTTTTAATTTAGCAAATCTTTGTTATCTCAAAGTTATCAACACTACTTGTTGAGCTGAGTTTATATATCAGAGAACCAAAAGACCCTTACAGCAAGGCCTAGATGACTTTCCTTGATTCAGCACATATTACCAGAATATATTGGTTAATATATGATACAATTTATAAATTAAGATTTTTTGATCTTTGAGATAGTTTGTAGATGATTTCTTTGCAGTCCTACTTCCTGGTATTGTTACTTTGTACTGGTTAGGTTACTTATAAATTTACTTAACTGACTTAAAAGTGAAGGAATAGGGGATCAGAATAATTTTAACATGTATTTCCCTAATTTGTATATATATCTTGAATATATATCTTTTCTAGAGGTCTTTAATAAAGAAATTTTCCTCAGTCAATGCCTTCCTTTCTTCTGGTTGTGGTAATTTTGTTCATGTCAAAGCTTTTCAATTTCGTGGAATCAAAATTACTTGCTTTCATATTAATTTTTTTTTTTTTTAGGTTTTTGCAAGGCAAATGGAGTTAAGTGGCTTTCCCAAGGCCACACACAGCTAGGTAATTATTAAGTGTCTGAGACTGTATTTGAACCTAGGTACTCCTGACTCCAGGACCGGTGCTTTATCCACTGCACCACCTAGCTGTCCCTTCTTATTTATTTTTTAACCTCAATAAAAAATATGTAGTGATACTTATAATCTTGAATGCAGTTCAAACAAATTAGTTCTAGCTTCTTGTTGCCTTGCTTAGCTTTATGGATTCTGAAAGTTTTAGAAATTATAAATGCACTAAAGAGAGAGCCTTTGGAAAGTCTGAAACTGAGAGAAATTAATCTAAAATGTTTATAAATTAATAAATTTATAAATAATTTAAAATTTAAAAAAATTAAAAAAATAAATATATAAATTAATCTAAAATGTTTATAAATATAAAAAATGTATTTATAAATTTTCAAGTTTTAAGGAACTTAAGAGGTAAGTGATGTCTATCCAAGAAGACAGAAGATAAATAATACCTAATAATAAAAGATGAATAATAATAGCTAAGAACACCAGCTCTACAAAGTTCCTTCTTATGTGGCAGTTGAAAATACTATAGTACAGTTTTGCTCCTACCTGAATCTCTCTTTTGGATTTGATAAAAATTATTCAGTGGACCCTATAAAAATCATATGTGAAAATATACTTTCCAGTAATGCAGTCATGTGCACAGATTCTTAGAATATCATTGCATTGAAAGTCTAAGGTGTTTGGATTTTCTGTGTATCCAAAATTTCACCCTGGTTTTACAAATTAAAACAGTGTTTTTTAGCTTGATTTAACTCTTATATGTATGTACATGCTCAGGACAGACTATTTCTTTGAATGTATGATTAGCTTTCTCTTCTTTGATGGAGATGAAAGATTTTTCACAATCAGAGTTGGAAGGGACATCACAGACTGTGAATTCCAACTCTTCTCTGTAGCTTCTCCTGGTCATCTAACCTTTGTTTGATATCCTCTATAGGCAACCCATTTGATTTTTAAGAGAGCTCTCATTGTTATGAAATTTTTCCTTCTATGAAGCAAAATCTACTTCTCTGTTCTGTTTCTCATCCTCGGGTCAAACAGAGCCAAGTTAGTGTGTGATAAGTTGGAGGTGGGTAGGAAAGCACTATTTTTAGAAACAAATAATTTCTGTGTCAGGTTTCCCAATAGTTACAACATTAGTAAAAATTAACATGTTTACTGCTTTAAGATTAAAACTTAAGGTTGAATTATTTTATTTAATCTCATAATCCTCTTAGGTAATAATAGTAATAAATGACATTTTTGTTTAACTTAGAGGTTTACAAAATATTTTCCTTGCAAATTATCAGACAGCTAGGTGGAGCAGTGAATAGAGGAAGACTCCTCTGAGTTCAAATTGCTTACTAGCTGGGTGACCCTGGGCAAGTTATTTAACTCTGTTTGCTTTAGTTTCCTCATCTATAAAATGAGCTGGACCCCAAAAGGGGTCAAGAACTAAAAAAAAAAAAAGCTAAATAACAACAAAAGAATTACCATCCAAATTTCATAGATTAGGAAACTTAGACTTGGAGTGAGGGCCTTGTCTAGGATCTGAGGGCAAGTGCCTAGTGCCTGACTCAATGAACAAGTTTTTTTATTTTTTTATTTTTGTAAACCACTAAGTATTTAGGGATGTTGAGAGACTATGGAGCTTTTCTTGGGCAGGGAAGAGAATAAAAATTGTTCTTGAATCCAAAGTAGGTTCTTTTGTTGCTGTTGACAAGGAAAGTGATAGATTGTTATGAAAACCTTGAGCAGATTAAGTTCTCTCAATCTTTTTTTTTTTAAGGCTTTTGCAAGGCAAACGGGGTTAAGTGGCTTGCCTAAGGCCACACAGCTAGGTAATTATTAAGTGTCTGAGACCGGATTTGAACCTAGGTACTCCGGACTCCAGGGCTGGTGCTTTATCCACTATGCCACCTAGCCGCCCCAGTTTCCCTCGATCTTTTATAGTTAATTTTCAATTTGGGTTAACCCTCTATAGATTAGATTTTGTTATACTTTAGAAGGAAAAAAATTTCTTTGCTTTGTTTTTTTGCCTTTTCTCCATATGGTTTACTTTCCATAGTTTAGAGGAGCAAATGCATAAGGGTATTTATATTATTATTATTATTATTATTTAAAAAAATAACATTTTTGAATTTTATAGTTTTTCCTCTAATCTTGATTCCATTCCTCTACCCCCCCCCACAGAAGGCAGTCTGTTAGTCTTTACATTGTTTCTATGCTATATATTGATCTAAATTGAATGTGTTGAGAGAGAAATCATATCCTTAAGGAAAAAAATAAAGTAAAAGTCAGCCAAATTATATAATAAGATAATGGTTTTTTTAAAAAAAAATTAAAGGTAATAGTCTTTGGTCTTTTTATATTTAATATTTATTTATTCTCATTTTGTACAAATAATGTTTTTTATACATTACTAAAATATTCTTGTTTAAGAGTAAACAAAATACCCCCTCCCCCCTAAAAATATAGACTCCCTTGAGCGATAAAGTAAAGGGGAGAGAAAAAAATTAAAATTAAAAAAATAATAGTAATAATTGTAGGTATGGCCAGGTGGCACAATGGATGGAGCACCAGCCCTGGAGCCAGGAGCACCCGTGCCCATATCCGGCCCCATACACCCAACAATCACCCAACCGTGTGACATGCAAGGTACCCTAACCCTACTGCCCTGCAAACAAAAAAACGAAAAAGACCCAAGATAAAATAAAATAGTAATAATAGTAGAGGTGGCTGGGTGGCAGACAGAGCACTGGCCCTTGAGCCAGGAGCACCCGAGTCCAAATCCAGCCTCAGACACCTAACCATCACCCTGCTATGCAGCTCCAGGCAGGCCACCCAACCCCATTTGCCCTGCATCCCCCCCCCCCCCCAGAAATAAAAAATATGCTTCAGTCTTTGTTCCAATACCACCTACTCTGTTGTGGGTGGATCATATTCTTTATGATAAGTCCATCGCAAAAGTTACTTCCATATTTTTCCACCGTTGCCATTGCTGATTGTAACTCCCTCCTTTCATATTTCTCCGCTACCATGTACTATATTTTCTCTCTCCTTTCACTCTGACTCTGCTGTAGGGTAGCTGAGTGGCGCAGCAGACAGATCCCTGGCTCTGGGGCCAAGAGGCCCTGAGCCCCCATACCACCCCTTAGGCCTATCATCCACCTGGCCCTATGGTCCCGGAAAGGCCTTCCAATCCCAGCCCCTTGCAAGAAGTAAAAAAAGAAAATGTGTTATATCTGACCACTCTCCCTCCATGGTCCATCCTCTCCTCCTTTATTCACATCCCCACCCCTTCCCCCTGCTCCCCCCTCCTTCTTACTCCAGATGTCTATACCCCATTGAGTATATATGCTGTTTCCTCTCCTAGCCACCTCTGATGAGAGTGAAGATTCCCTCATTCCCCCTTGCTTCCCCCCCCCTTCCATACCATTGCAATAGCTCATTGTAATAAAGAAAAATCTTTTTATATGACATATCTTGGCCTATCCCCCCTCTCCTTTTTCTTCCTCCCATTACATTTCCCTTTTTTCTATTGACTCCATTTTTATACCATATTTTATCTTCAAATTTAGCTTTCTTCTGTGCTTCAACTATAAAAGCTCCTTCTACCTGCTCTATTAACTGAGAAGGTTCATATGAGTATTGTCAGTGTCATTTTTCTATGCAGGAATACATGCAGTTCATCATCATTAAATTCCTCATATTTTCCTCTTCTCCTCCACTCTCTCTGCTTCACCTGAGTCCTATATTTGAAGATCAAACCTTCTGTTCAGCTCTGGCCATTCCAACAGGAACATTTGAAATTCCCCTGGTTCATTGAAAGTCCATCTTTTTCCCTGGAAGAGGACATTTAGTTTTGCTGGGTAGTTGATTCTTGGCTGCATTCTAAGCTCTTTTGCCTTCAGGTATATTATATTCTAAGCCCTATGAGCTTTTAATGTAGTTGCTGCTAAGTCCTGTGTGATCCTGACTGCAGCTCCATGATATTGTGTCCTTCTGGCTGCTTGTAATATTTTCTCTTTGACTTGGGAGTTCTGGAACTTGGCTATAATATTCCTAGGGGTTGGTTTTTTGGGATCTCTTTCTCGGGGGGATTGGTGAATTCTCTCCATTTCTATTTTGCCCTCTGCTTCTAGGATATTAGGGCAATGTAATAATTCTTTGAAAATGATGTCAAGGCTCTTTTCCTGATCATGACTTTCAGGTATTCCAATAATTTTTACATTATCTTTCCTAAGTCTGTTTTCCATATCAGTTGTTTTTTCAATGAGATTTTTTTACATATTCTTCTAATTTTTCATTTTTTTGGTTTTGAAGTATTGATTCCTGATTTCTCATAAATTCATCAATCTCCCTGAATTCTGTTCTTTGTGTGAAGGATTTGTTTTCCTCAGAGAGTTTTCTTATCTCTTTTTCCATCTGGCCAATTTTGCTTTTTAAAGCATTCTTCTCCTCAATAACTTTTTGAACTGTTTTATCCATTTGACCTAAGCTGGTTTTTAGCATGCTATTTTCTTCAGCATTTTTTTTGGATTTCCTTGACTAAGCTGCTGACTTCATTTTCATGTTTTTTCTGCATCTCTCTCATTTCTTTTCCTAGTTTTTCTTCTATCTCCCTCGTTTGATTTTCAAAGTCTTTTTGGAGCTCTGTCATAGCCTGAGCCCAATTTCTGTTTTTTCTTGGAGTCTTTAGATGCAGGAGCTTGTACTTCCTCATCTTCAGACTGAATATTTTGATCCTTCTTGGGCTCATAGGCAAAATATTTCTCGATGGTCTTCCTCTTTTTTCTGTGCTTGCTCATTTTCCCAGTCTTAGCCTTTTTTGGGGTGCTTCCTGAGCTTTTGGGACACTCTCACAAGGGTCTCTGTGTGAGGCTCTGTCCTCCCTCCTAGTCTTTGAATGACCATATGCGCCCCCCCTCTGTCCAGCGGCTGAGCTGGGGGGGCCCTGCTGTTCTATTGGGGGGCCTAGACTGCGATCAGGATCTGAATGTGGTCAGAGCTCCAGAGTCCTGTTCCAGGGGCAGAGGACAGAGCTCTGCAGTCTCTCTCTCTTCACTCCCCTCCTTAGGTTCAGTGGGCCCATGCCCTGGGGGCTCCTGCTTCCTGGCTCTGCCTGCTTCTGTTTCCTGGATCTGGCCAAGCTGCTAGCTGTATGCCCTGAGGGCTGGGCTTCACATGTTCACTCTGGCAGAGGTCCCTCTGCTGTTCCCTCAAGTTGTGCCCGGTGCTCCAGAGGGTGTAGGTCGGGAAACTCCCCCGCTGCTCCCAGCACCCTGGGGCTGCCTCCAGGAGGCTGAAGTTCTTTCACTCTGGCGGGCCACCCCTCTGGTGGGCCACCCCTCTGGTGGGCCGCCCTTCCAACCCCAGGGAGCAGAGCCTTTCTGAGCTTTTCTAGGTTACCTTGAGTAGGAGAACTGCCTGGGTCCCTCTGTGGGTTCTGTCTCTCAAAAATTTACTTAGAGTCCTTAGTTTTGAAGATTTATGAGAGAGTACCTAAGACACAATCCGCTCTTGTCGCCATCTTGGCTTCCCCCCTCTGATCTAGTCTTTGGTCTTTGTTCAAACTCCACAATTCTTTCTCTGGATACAGATGGTATTCTCCATCACAGATTCCCCAGAATTGTCCTTGATTGTTGCACTGATGAAATGATCAAGTCCAATTAGATTGATCATCAAACCCATGTTGCTGTCATGGTGTACAATGTTCTTCTGGTTGGGTATTTCTATTATTAATTTTATCTTTGAAATTCCAACTCCGTGAGCACTTGTATTTAGTCTTTTCAGTTTAATCCTTCATGACCCCTTTTGGGGTTTTCTTTGCAAAGATATTAGAGTAGTTTACCATTTGCTTCTCCAACTCATTTTACAGATGAGGAAACTGAGGGAAAGAGGGTTAAGCATAGCTACTAGTAAGTGTCTTAGAATATATGTGAACTCAGTGAGAGGAGTCTTCCTGCTTCCAGGCCAGGTACTCTCTATCCCTTGCACCACTTGGCTGCCCTTTCTGCTTTTTGTTTTGAAAAGAAATATCTTAGTTAAATTAGAAGTTCCTTTATCTTCCTTTTGAATGCTTCCAGTTTAGTGTTAGAAACTTGTCTGAAACTATTGGTTAAACAGCCCTTACTTTTGTATCCCTTATAGCTTTATGGAGAAGATACAGGTGACTTTGTTGATACATATACTGCAGCTTTTATACCTGCTTCAGAAACTAATAGGACTGTGTATATAGCAGTCTGTGATGATGATATTCCAGAGCCGGATGAAACATTCATCTTTTACTTGACCTTACAGGTAAGTTAGAGTTATAGTTTTTCAATTATTGTTGTTATCTTATTCTCATATTGTTTGATGACATTCAGATAGAAATGGTTCTATTCCGCTCTTATTCTTTTATATTTAATATTCTAGGACTGTTTTGTAGGTACATAAGATTCCTGCTTTTTTAATTGAATAAAAGTATTGGAATATAAGTTAATCTTTTGCAAATTTCCTCGAGACAACTTTATTTTTTTAGGAAAGATTTGATTTATTTTGAGTTTTACAATTTCCCCCCCCTAATCTTGCTTCCCTCCTCCCATCCCCTACAGAAGGCAGTCTGTTAGTCTTTACATTGTTACCATGGTATAAGTTGAATGTGATAAGAGAGAAATCTCATCCTTAAGGAAGAAAAATAAAGTTTAAGAGATAGCAAAATTACATAATAAGATAACTTTTTTTTCCCTAAATTAAAGTTAATAGTCCTTGGTCTTTGTTCAAACTTCACAGTTCTTTCTCTGGATGTGGATGGTATTCTCCATCTCAGACAGCCCCAAATTGTCCCTGATTGTTTCGCTGATGGAATGAGCAAGTCCATCAAGGTTGATCTTTACCTCCATGTTGCTGTTAGGGGATACAGTGTTTTTCTTACTCAGTATCAGTTCATGCAAATCCTTCCAGGCTTCCCTGAATTCCTATCCCTCCTGGTTTCTAATGGAACAATAGTGTTCCGTAACATTCATATACCACCATTTGTTAAGCCATTCCTCAATTGAAGGACATTTACTTAATTTCCAATTCTTTGCCACCAAAAACAGGACTGCTATGAATATTTTTGTACAAGTGATGTTTTTGCCCTTTTTCATAATCTCTTCAGGGTATAGACCCAGTAGTGGTATTGCTGGATCAAAGGGTATGCACATTTTTGTTGCCTTTGGGAGTAATTCCAAATTTCTCTCCAGAAAGGTTGGATGAGTTCACAGTTCCACCAACAATGTATTAGTGTCCCAGATTTCCCACATCATTTCAAACATTGATCATTGTCTTTTCTGGTTATATTGACTAGTCTGAGAAGTGTGAGGTAGTACCTCGCTGATGCTTTAATTTTCATTTTTCTATTAAGTAGAGATTTAGAGCATTTTTTCATATGACTATGGATTGCTTTGATTTCTTCATCTGTAAATTGCCTTTGCATATCCTTTAACCATTTGTCATTTGGGGAATGATTTGTTTTTTTGAAAATTTGACTCAGTCCTTGAGACAACTTTAGTAGCAGATAGAATGATAGGGATGATGTGGATTTTATCATGTTCTCACTTGAGTTTGATTTCTTCTTCTAGGTCTCTATTTTGATAGTTTTTCTTTCCATGTAGTTTGGAGATTACGACATCTCTTAAAACATTGTTCTTTTATTATTTAGGAATTAACATTTTATGCCTACATGATTACAGACACAGTTTTGTCTATGATAATGTTCTAGTTTCAGTACAATTAATTAATTTATCAAAGCTCTTTTGGAATCTATGTAATATGAATATTTTTCATGTTAATGTATGGAAAATAGAAAGTTTCTCATGTACAATTCTGAACACAACTCTTTTTCTTCCTTAGGTATTAGGTAGAGGCTAAATTTTTATAACCTGCTGTGATATGTTATACAATATTTGGCATTATAGTATTATTATAGACCCTTCTATTTTGGTCAGTAAATCTAATAAATAAACAAACCTCAAAATAAAATAAGTCATTTGTTTGACATAGATATTGTTGATTGAGTTTATGTTGTTGTCATTCTTGGAAGGGAGGGGAAGGTTTTCATTCCTATATATTGAGATTTGGTTTTGTTTTGTATAGTCCCACTGATGGGGAGCGTCTTTGGCCCAACTGACTTTATATCGTCCTCAAAATTATTTGATCTGGCACAGGAGGACTTGAAATTCAATAAATCTAAGAGCTTTTTAAGGAGTATATTAATTAAATGTTTGACCAAATGTAGCAGGCTAATTTATAAGTTGATAATTTTGTATGATCCATGAATGATGTTATAAATATCCACATGGCTTTTGGGAGAAAAAAAGCATTTGCCACCCCTGTTACAGTTGTTAGTGGATATCATCACCATCATCATTACTATTATTATTATTATTATTACTATCATTATCATTATTTATAGGAAACTTAGTCTAATTTAAAAACTTAGCTATTGGGGCAAAAGCTAGCCCTATTGCATGATGTTAGTGCTCTGGATGTTAGTAAAAACAACTTGAACTTCTTTTTCTGCAGACACAGTCAGATTGTTCCTCCTGCTTTAAAGATGTCTGTTACAACCTACCTTTCTGGTCCACCCAGCTTACTTAGGAATTGCTTTCATGAATACTGAAACAAGTATTGTTTTCTTTCTACTCCCCCTTTTTCTTCCTTCTCTCACCCTCCCTCCCCAACCATATATGTGTGTGTGTGTGTGTGTGTGTGTGTGTGTGTACATATACATACATACATACACATACCCTCTCCTACACATATAAACACAAAGAATGGTCATGCCTCCTGACTTACTTGGTGAGTAAATGGGTGGTTCCCAGTCCCTCAAAAGAAATTTGCAACATCCCTGGAAAAAGTACTAGAATAGGATGAGGGTTAATCACTCTCTCCTGCTTACTCTGGGAGAATGATACAAATAATTTCAAGTTTTTCTAGTTAATTTTTTTCTCCCCCCACAGTCCATCTGCTCCTCCATCACTCATATCCCCCCTTCCCCCTGTCCTCCTTCTCTCCTTACTCCAGATGTCTATACCCCATTGATTTTGTGTGTGTGTATGTATGTATATATATACTGTTTCCTCTCCTAGCCACCTCTGATCAGAGTGAAGATTCCTCCATTCCCCTTGCCTTCCCCCTTCCATATCATTGCAATACCTCATTGTAATAAAAAATTTATTATATGAAATATCTTAGCCTATTCCACCTCTCCTTTTTCTTTCTTCCATTACATTCCCCTTTTTTCTATTGACTCCATTTTTACAATATATTATATCTTCAAGTTCAGCTCTCTCCTGTGCTTCATCTATAAAAGCTCCTTCTACCTGTTCTATTAAATGAGAAGGTTCATATGAGTATTATCAATATCATTTTTCTATGTAGGAATACATGGAATTCATCATCATTAAGTCCCTCATATTTTCCCTTTCTTCTCCACTCTCTGTGCTTCACCTGAGTCCTGTATTTGAAGATCAGACCTTCTGTTCAGCTCTGGCCATTCCAACAGGAACATTTGAAATTTCCCTCGTTCATTGAAAGTTCATCTTTTTTTCCTGGGAGAGGACATTCAGTTTTGCTGGGTAGTTGATTCTCGGTTGCATTCCGAGCCCTTTTGCCTTCCGGAATATTATATTCCAAGCCCTATGAACTTTTAATGTAGTTGCTGATAAGTCCTGACTGCAGCTCCATGATATTTGAATTGTGTCCTTCTGGCTGCTTGTATTATTTTCTCTTTGACTTGGGAGTTCTGGATTTTGGCTATAATATTCCTGGGGGTTGTCTTTTTGGATTTCTTTCTCCGGGAGTTTGGTGGATTCTCGCCATTTCTATTTTGCCCTCTGCTTCCAGGATATCAGGGAAATTTTCCTGTAGTAATTCTTTGAAAATGATGTCAAGGCTCTTTTCCTGATCATGACTTTCAGATATTCCAATAATTTTTACATTATCTTTACTAAATCTGTTTTCCGTATCAGTTGTTTCTTCAGTGAGATGTTTCACATTTTCTTCTAATTTTTCATTTTTTTGGTTTTGAAGTATTGTGTCCTGATTTCTCATAAGATCAGTAGCCTTCCTCAGTTCCATTCTACACCTGAAGGATTTGTTTTCCTTAGAGAGCTTTCTTATCTCTTTTTCCATTTGAACAATTCTGCTTTTTAGAGCATTCTTCTCCTTAATAACTTTTTGAACTGTTTTATCCATTTGACCTATGCTGGTTTTTAATATGTTTTTTTCTTCAGCATTTTTTTTGGATCTCCTTGACTAAGCTGCTTACTTCATTTTCATGTTTTTCCTACATCTCTCATTTCTTTCGCCAATTTGTCTTCTATCTCCCTTAACTTGATTTTCAAAATTTTTTTTTGAGCTCTGTCATAGCCTGAGCCCAACTTCCATTTTTCTTGGAGTCTTTAGATGCAAAAGCTTGTACTTCCAGATCTTCAGTTCGAGTATTTTGATTCTTCTTTGGATTATAGAAAAAGTGTTTGTCAGTGGTCCGGTTCCTTTTTTTTTTCCTGCTTACTCATTTCCCCAACTTGTGTCTGGTTTTGGGGTGCTTCCTGAGCTTTTGAGTTTTATTGTGACACCCCCACAAGGATCTCTGTGTGTGTGTGAGGCTCTGTCTTCCCTCTTGGTCTGTGAATGACCACAAGCGCCCCCCTCTGCCACGGGGCTGAGGTGAGGGGGGCCCTGCTGTTCTATGGGGGCCCTAGACTGCGATCTGAATCTGAATGTTCTCAGAGCCCCAGAATTTTATTCCACGGACAGAGCTCAAGTCTCTCTCCACCTCCCTCCCTAGGCTCAGCACTCATGCCCTGGGGGCTCTTGCTTACTAGCTCTGCCTGCCTCCAGTTCCTGGATCTGTGCTGCCTTGGCCATGCTGCTCACTGAGTCCCCTGAGGGCTGGGCTTCATGTCCTCACTCTGGCAGAGGTTCCCCCGCTGATCCCCCAAGTTGTGCCCAGTGCTCACCAAGTGTAGGTCAGGAAACTGCCCCCGCTTCTGTGAGCAGGATCCCAGCACCCTGGGGCTGCCTCCGGCAGGCTGAAGTTCCTTCACTTTGGTGGGTTGCTCCTCCAACCCTGTGGAGTGGAGTCTTTCTGCTCTTTTCCTGGTTCCCTTGGGTTGGAGAACTGCCTCACTGGATCCCCCTGTGGATTCTGTCTCTCGAAAATTTAGTTAGAGTCCTTAGTTTATAAGTTTTGAGAGAGAGCACCTAAGAGAAGATCCTCTCTTGTGGCTGTGTTGGCTCCACCCCCTTCTAGTTAATTTTGAAAAATAATAATGAATTTGTTACTAAGATGATGCCTGTTTTCACAGTCTTATGTACTTTAGTGTATCACTTCACCTATAAATTCAGTTGTTTCAAATAATAAATGTTTTTTGCCTTTTAATTGACTTTTCCCCCTTAGGTCATTTTCTGCTGCTTCTTAACATTAGTGGGAATTTTATAGAGAAATTTTCTTGCTATTATAAAATATTATTTGCTTTATCCTATAGACTTTGCTTCATAGAAAAAATTATCTTCTTAGTTTCTGTGGTTTCTCATAGTAGTTTTTTTTTAACATAATGATGCTCATCATACTTGCTTCCTTATTCCTTTGTTAATATTAATAGGTTGTCTTATTGTGATTTATGGTTTTCAAAGCTTGTTTTAAGAATTTTTTTTCAGCATTTGAATTTATTTGACTAGTTCCTTAAAGTATGTAGTAAAATTTTATTTGCATTTTGGTTCACAATCTGAAAAAAAAGAGATCCTAATGAAAATGAACTTTACTTTTTACTTTTTTCTTATTTATGTATTATTCCTTTTAGAAACCAACATCAAAGATAAAGCTTGGTTGGCCAAGGTCTGTGACTGTGACCATATTATCAAATGACAATGCCTTTGGAGTTATATCATTCGATATGGTATGATTGATCTACATAACAATCTTCGTAATTCAAATTTAGTTGTTGATTTACTTTACTTTATAATACTACATTTGTATATAGACAACATTCTGTTTTGGCATATGACCAAATCCATCTTTATGAAGCAAGTAAACAGTTACTTGAAATCTTTCAACCTGGCATGACCCCCTAGAGCTTAGCTCCATTAACACAGCCACTGATAGATGACTTAGGCATCTTTGCCATGGTTTATCATTGGCATGGGACTTTAGTGGAAGGAGGTACATATGATATAAGTTAAATTTCCTGTTTGAATTGTCTCAAATGATTGTTTGATCATGGAATTCTCTTTGAGAATTGCATAGTAATTACTTAGTGCAGTGTATTTTTTTTCATTTAGTTGGTGTGTTAACATTTTAAATATAGAGATAGTTCAAATAGCATTGTGTATACTTTGTTAAAGGCATTATTGCTGCATTTATTACTTGAAATAGGGTAAAATAATAATAATAATAATAATAATAATAATAATAATAATAATAATAAAAGCTATGTGTGCCTACTGTTATTAACCCTGTTTTATAGGTGAAGAAACTGAGGCAAACAGAGGCTTAGGAACTTGCCCAAGATCACACAGTCAGCATCTGAGGTCAAATTTAAGTTTGTATCTTACTAATTTTATGACCAGGCTCTAGCCATTGCATCACCTAGCTACTAAGATAGAAGAAAAGCAAATCAAATGTTTCCTCATCCTTTTCCCCTCTTCTCTTTATCCTTTCTAATCTGTCCTCACCCCAAATCTCCTAAAGGATTAAAAAAATGGAACTGAGGGCACACTATTCAACTCTAGATTCTGGGAAAAATGACCCATCTAAAATTTGTTGAGTACCAAGCCCTCTCCTCTTAAATCATATCATTACAAACTCAATCTGTATAGCAACCTCTATCTGTATAGTATTAAATCTTGGTCTAGCTTCTAACATTGAGTAGGTGTTTCTGCTTAGCTATTCATTCATTTTTCACCATATATTGCAGTGATCACTGCCTCATAGTTAGCTATTTCATCATGCATTCATTCCTCCTTGCTTCATGGCTTTAATGCCAATTGTTTCCTTCCCTCTCCTGACTTGACCCTAACAGAAAAAAAACTATCAGCCACTGTTTTTTTTTTTTTCCTCTATCTGGGGCATGGATGAGCAAGAGGGGAAAAGTGTGAAAGATGAGCTGAATGATAAGAGCTCTGACAAACTCCCCTTGACGTAAGGATACATTAGTAAGTATGAATGATACTGCAACCAAGATTTAGTCTGTCAGTAGTACTGGATGACTCCGGGGGGAAAACCCACAAAAATATGTAAAGGCATCTAGATTGTTGATGGGAATGAAGAATAAATATACTCTCATTATACTTGCTTGAATCTTGGGGAGTTTCATACTGTAATGAAAATGCACTGATCTTGGACTAGGAAGTTAGCTGTGACATAGGGCAGGTCACTGAGCCTTAATTTACTCATCTGCAAAATAGAACTTGGCCTTTCTATCTCACCAGGGTTGTTGTAAAGATCAAATAAGATAATATATATGGAAGTATTTGTAAACTATAAGTGCCAAATAGAATAAGGTTATAACAAATATTTGTTTTGGGCTCTTTTATTTAACTGGACCTGCAGTTTCATTGCTCTAGGGGATGTCTAGGGAAAAAGATGTTTATCAGCTCAGATCAACACCTGCTTTAAAAACTTATAATGTTATTAGAAAGTTGCCTTAGGCCTTGAAATGGCCTAGGATCACTCAGAGTGAAGCTTGACTCCAGGTTTTCCTAATATGTATAGAGATGAAATCTTTAATCCACTCCTCACAATGATGTTTCTTAATGAATTAATAACATAATTTTCCAAATACTTCTTCAGTTTAAGAGAGGGGGGTATAAGGCAAGAGGTATCAGTCTTATTTGTAATTTATCATAACTTAGGCTATTTAATTCTTGATCTTTTCTGAGGCATTGACTCATTTGGCAGTTTGGTAAAGTTTAAGAACTTCTAAAAGTAAAGTGTTTTTTTTTAATTCATAACTGAGAAGTGGGGGTAGGATAGAGCCAAGATGATAGAGAAAAACTAAGAAGTTGCCTGAGCTCTTCCCATTTCCCCTTGGAAATAGCATTAAATTAAGTCTTTAAACAGATTCTGGAGCAACACAACTCACAAATTTTGGGAGTGAAACAAGTTTTCTAGCTCACGATATCTTAGACCATCTTCAGAAAAGGTCTGTCTCACTTGGGTAAAAGGGGAACAGGTGGGATATAGGCAAGCCAGTGGGAAGCTCTTAGCCCCTATGCAGATATGCACCCAAGGCCCTTCCATCCTGGCTCAGCAGGACAGTGGCACAGCAGGTCAACTGGAAGCCCCCAGCTTTAACACAGAAGGCAAATTGTGAGCCCTGGGACACTGGCACAAAAAGTTGTGATTAAACTGGGCTACCCCAGTCCATGGGGCAAGCCACCTACTCCTGAGACCCCAGAGAAGAGCACAGTGACCAGGTCCCAGATCTCTAACACAAAAAGCTTGGGACAGTACTCTTGTGCTCCAAGAATGGAGCTCAACTTTAAAAAAAAATCCACAAAAGAAACCTGATCATGAGAAAACCTCTATAGCAAGAGGGAACATCAAAATTCAAAATATCAGAAAAACACAGTAGTGGCAAAATGCCTACATGTGAAGGGGAATATGAATTGGGCTCAAGCCCAGAAAAGTCCTCTTGGAAGAGCTCAAAAAGGATTTAAAAAATCAGGTAAGAGAGATAGAAGAAAAGTTGGGAAAATGATAGTATGCAAGAGAGTTATGGAAAAAGTCAATAACTTGGAAAAGAAAGCACAAATTGACTGATGAAAACAACTCCTGTAACAATAGAATTGCACAAATGGAAAAAAGAATCCACTGTAAAAAATCCACTCCTTAAAAAAATAGAATTAACTAAATTGGAAAAAAATACACTGAAGAAAACAGTTCTTCTAAAAGTAAAATTAGCCAAATAGAAAAGGATGTATGAAGGCTAACTGAAGAAAATAATTCCTTAAAAATTAGAATTGGGAAAATGGAAGCTAATGACTCTATGACACAACAAGAATCAGTCACACAAAATGAAAAGAATAGAAGAAAATGTAAAATACTTTATTGGAAAAACAACTTATTTGGAAAATAGATATGAGAAATGATTTAAAAATTATTGAACTGCCTGAAAGCCATGATTAAAAAAAAGATCCTGCACAGCATCTTTCAAGAAATTCTCACTTTCTGAAAGAAATTCCCAAAATGAAAACTTAAAGGAGTATTGTAGCCAAATTCCAGAATTACCAGGTCAAGAAGAAAAATATGACAGATAGCCGGAAAGAAGCAATTCAGATACCAAAGAGACGCAGTCATGATTAAATAGAATTTAGCAGCTTCAACATTAAAGGATAAAAGGAGCTGTGAAGGTAATTCTAAATTACAATTATAGTTTAGCAAAAGTACTTTTTCCCACTTCTAAGTTTACAGACTAAGTGATCCATGGACCCCAGGTTAAGAATCCTTGATCTCGAGGTCAAAGGATATTGACTCCACATTTTTTTTTTAGGGTTTTGCAAGGCAAATGGGGTTAAGTGGCTTGCCCAAGGCCATACAGCTAGGTAATTATTAAGTGTCTGAGACCCGATTTGAACCCAGGTACTCCTGACTCCAAGGCCGGTGCTTTATCCATTACGCCACCTAGCTGCCCTGCACATTTCTTTTTTAAATTTTTTAGATTTCATTTTTTTCCTAATTACATACAAAGGTAGTTTTCAACATTCATCCATTTGCAAGTTTATGAGTTCCACATTTTTGTACCGCCCTCTCTTCCCTCCTTCCTCTTTATGGTAGTGAATTCTGGTAAAAGTTGGACATGTACATGTACAATCGTATTTAACGTTTTCCATATTTCTCATGTTATGAAAGAGAAATTCAAAATAAGGGGGGGAAGCAAACGGGGGAAATGAGAAAGAAAGAAAAACATAAAAGAAATAAAAAATAAACAGTATGTTTTATTCTACATTCAGACTCCATAAGTATTTTTTTTTTTTCTGAATGTCACTGTCATTTTCTATACCAGGTCTCTCAGGGTTGTCTTTGATCACTAAACTGTTGAGAGAAGCTATATCCATTATAGTTGATCCATCTCACAGTGTTGCCATTAAAATGTACAATGATCTGGTTCTGCTCAGCATCAGTTTATGCAGGTCATTTCCAGGTTTTTCTAAAGTCTGGCCACTCATGACTTCTTATAGAAGAATAGTACTCCATCACACTCATATTCCATAACTTGTTCAGCCATTCCCCAAATGATGAGCATTCCCTCAAATTTCCAGTTCTTTACTACTATAAAAAGAACTACTATAAATTTATTTTTTCTAACAAAAAAGAGTTGCTTTAAATATTTTTGTATGTGTGGGTCTTTCCCCCTTTTTATGATTTCTTTGGGATATAGATGTAGCAGTGGTATTGCTGGATCACAGGTTAGACACATGTTCATTTCCCTTTGGGCATAGTTTCAAATTGCTCTCCAGAATGGTGGATCAGTTCACATCTCCACCAACAGTTGATGGCACATTTCTTAAACCACCAGTTGGTAGAACAATCTTTGGGAAGGTAGTTGCTTGGACCTGGAAAGGAAAGGTACTTATGATGATTTCTTGGATAATAAAGTTAATAGTTTTATTTGCCGTCATTACAGGAAATAAAAGTAGATAATATGAAGATTAGGACTGTTTGGGACTCTATGAGTCCAGATGGAGAAATGGTGCCACAAACAAGTTCAGTTATATTTGTGAGGAGCAGAGTCAGGACTGGAATCCAGGTCTTTTAACTCCTATTCCAAGATCCTTTGCCTTGGATTTGGTAACTGGATAATTTTTACTGGTAATCTTTTAAGGATTATTATTCCAAGTGCTAGTTCATTTTAAGACAATAAACTACTTGCAGTTAACCTAGTTTACATACAGAGAATATTAACTTGCTTGTGAGCATTTAATATTTCTGTGGTAATGGCTTTTTAAATTCCTTTCATATGACATTTGTTCATACTTGATTATCTGCCTCCACTTTTTCCCATTAGCCTTCCTTAATCACAGTGAATGAGCCCAGGGGCAGGAATGAATCTGTACCTCTCATTCTAATTAGAGAAAAAGGAACCTATGGGAGTGTAACTGTGAGTTTTGAGGTAAGTTTGTTAAAAATAACTTTATGTTTCTAATCTCTTAGATTTAGTAGCTAGCTTAAATTTTAACAATCTTAGTTTTGATAATAAACATGAAACAAATTTAAGATAAGAACATTTTTATAACTTTTTTTATAAATACTGCAGTGTAATGTTTTTAGAACAGATGTTCATTAGTAGTCTTACTCTGAATTTGAGGGACAGTGATAAATCACTGAAATTCAACATAAGAAAAGTCATTTAGAAAATTTTAAATGGCCTAGACAAAAGAATTTTCATAATGCATATGAAGCTGAGCTTCTTTCTCAGGCATATATATGAGTAGGATTATCATGTTAGATTCTTTAGTTTTTTTATTTAATGCATAAGTGAAAATGAGCAAATACATGATATTTTTATATGTTTTTATTTTATACCATTTTATAGCATTTAAAATTATTATCTAAATATTTAACAAATTTTGACTTTCTTGTTGTCTACCATATGATTGTGTGCTACTTGTAAAAATCAAAATATAAAATCATTATTGTTTTCTTAAAAGAATACTTTTTTTGAAAAAAATGCTATTTATGGAACTACCTTTTAACTTTGATTAAATAGTGGGAAATAACTAAATACTTAGGAAAAAAGATACTGATAATCTAGATACTAGATAATCTAGAATCTATTTTTATGGTAACCTGAGTGTGAACATCTCAAAGGTCAAGTTTCATAGTACTTAGAAAGTCTGTTACTAAATGTAATTGATTGTAGTCTCTGGAAACTTATAAATTACCTCCACTACAGTGCTATTAATGCTATAAATTTTTTAAATGTTGCAAATTAATTTGCATTATTAATAATATATTATAACTTTTGCAGGTAGAAGGTGGTCCAAACCCACCTGAAGAAGATTTAAGTCCAGTTAAGGGAAATATCACTTTCCCACCTGGAAGAGCAATAGTGGTTTATAACTTGACAGTACTGGATGATGAGGTG
The DNA here is from genome assembly GCF_037893015.1 of Macrotis lagotis. Classification (NCBI taxonomy): domain Eukaryota; kingdom Metazoa; phylum Chordata; class Mammalia; order Peramelemorphia; family Peramelidae; genus Macrotis; species Macrotis lagotis. The sequence goes on along the minus strand of NC_133666.1, from coordinate 224,813,534 downwards.
AGAAAATGAAGGATTATATCTGTGCATTAAAAATTAAAATAAAATACCTTTTAGCATGTGTTAAATTGTGTTACACTTTCACAGTTGATTTGAAGCAAAAACTTTCAAAATTCCAAATAAAATTAGTGATTTGTGGCCATTAATGATGTGAGGATAAGAAGATAAAATTGTTTTTCCACTTTTTGCATATACTACATAAATTGTTTTTCAGCTGTATCTGACTTTTTGTAACCCCATTTGGTGTTTTCTTGGCAAAGATCCTGGAATAGTTTGCTTTTTATTTTATTGCTCATTTTACAAATGGTAAAACTGAGGCAAAAAGAGTTAAGTGAAGTTAAGTGACTTGTCCAGGATCACATATCTAGTAAGCATCTGAGATTAGATTTGACTCAGGTCCTCCTGACTCTTGGCCTGGAACTCTATCCACTGTGCTGTTAATTACCCCTCTAAAAAATAATTGCTTATTTAACTTATTGGGAGAAAAGAAAAGGAACTAGTATTTTTCTTTTTTTTTTTTTCTTTGATTTTTGCAAGGCAGTGGTGTTAATAGACTTGCTCAGGGTCACACAGCTAAGTATTTAGTGTCTGAGACTGGATTTGAACTCAGTTTCTCCTTACTCCAGGAATGGTGCTTTATCCTCAGTGCCCTCTAGCTGTCCCAGCATTTAAAAAAAAATATTTTATTCGTTTTTCCGACTATATGCAATGTGGTAGTTTTGTTTTGTTTTGTTTTTCCAAGACAATGAGGTTCAGTAATTTGCCCAAGGTCACAGAGCTAGGTAATTATTAAGTGTCTGAGTGTGGATTTGAACTGCCCCCGGTGGTAGTTTTACCAATCATTTTTTTGTAAGGTTTTTGAGTTGTACATTTTTCTCCCTCCCTCCCTCCCTCCCTTCCTTCCTCCCTCTCCCCCTGGAGGAAAGCAGTGCATTTATAACCATGGTAAACATAGATCCATATTGATCATGTGAGAGAAGACTTAGTTCCAAACAGAAGAAAGAAAAAAAAATGACAATACATAAGACAGCTTTTAAAAATTGAATATACTAAGTTTCGGTCTTCATTTAAACTCCACTTTCTTCTCTGGATAAGTCTTTTAAAATTGTCTTTGATTATTGTTCTGTTGAAATGAACAAGTCCATCATGGTTGATCATGACCTCATGTTGTTAATGTGTGTATTATTCTTCTAGTTCTACTTATTTCATCCTGAATCAATTCATGCAAGTCTTTACAGGCTTTTCTGAAATCCCTTCTTTCATGATTTCTTATATAACAAGTATTCGTTAAGTGCCTACTCTATATTAGGCACTATGCTAAGAAATTTATAGGTATTATCTCATTTGATTATTAGAGTTGCCATGACAAATTGAAAAAGTATGTACAAATATGGGAAGTTTTAATACTTGTAGTCTCTAATATGCATAGAAGAAATACTTTTATAATCTCTTGATTAATTTTAGCAATGAACTCTTTCTCAGATTGCATGTGCATATAAAACACATGCCATATGTCATACATGTATATATGCAAACACACATATATGTATATACATATGCATATATTTACATGATACTACACATGTAGGTCAGGACTTGTGATTTCTTTAGTGTAGGGAATAGAACAACATTAGCATAAGTATAATTTATACTAGCCAAATAAGAAAAAATTGATTTGGTACTATAGAAAGCATCATGGCTCAAGAAAATGTTCCAGCAATGATAGATTAGCAGGTAAGTATGAAAGAAAAAAAAATAACCAGTTTATCTTTTTAAAATGAAAGAAATAAAAACAAATAATCATACCACAGAATACATATTATATACAAATTATTTAATGAAAAACCCCTTGCAAGGATTTTACTCCATTGTTTTATTACATAGTAGAGAGAAGTGACCTTTAAGTCTTCTGTTGAAGGGATATATCGGTCATGTTGTCTGGAGTGAGAGTTTCCTTGCTGACTTTTAAAAAGACAATAAATTTTGGGGATCATGGCAACTTATCAGTTTTATCTAATAAGGTATAGGGCAGAAGAAGCAATATCTATATATATAAATAAATAAATGGATTTTAAAATAATTACAATTAATTTGATTCTTCTATTTCTGTTGCAAATAAAAATTGTTTTTTAAAAAGTGATTTATTTTAAGTTTATTTGTGATACTATATGTAAATTTTATTCTAAAATATCAAATAAAATTTTGGAACTAATTTGTTAGGCTAATAAATTTAGCTTTTTTAATTTATAATATTTACATGTTTGAAAGTAATTGAAAACTGATTGTTTCACAATGAATAATGCCTTTTAGTACTTAAATTTAGTACTTAAATTTAGAAAGCAATCACAACTTTACAAAAACTTATGTGAGAACTAGGTTTATTACAAGAGAAATGAACATGCATGGGGAACCTAAAGATCAGAAGTTTGCATTTTTATAACAGCAATACAAAGGAAAGTGATATCAGAAATCTAAAGGTGGGAAAAGGACAAAACCCCTCATGAACGGGAGGAACAGGGTGATGGCAGGGACCTCATTCTTTTCCTTAGGAACTGCTAGACTAAGTGCAGATTGACTGGCTCCTAAATTGACACCCCAAGAATGAAGGAATTCCAGTTTGGAATGCAACCAACAAATTCTACTAGTTGGTGGCATGGTGTGGGGGTTGGAGGGAAAGGGGCTTCATCTTGGACATATTCAGGGCCTTTTACATACTCTGGATTCAGTCTTTCTGGAAAATACGGCTTCTCAAAAAGACAAGTGTGGACCATCTCTTAACAACACTTAGCATTGTATAACAGAAAATACAAAATAAGTATACTCTTATTGATGGCAGTCCAATTACCATGTGTCTTTTTTGTTACTTCTTGGTTTATCTGCAATTCAATTCTTCTGAGATTAGCGTTTGATGGTTGCTCCTTCTCCTTAAGGCCAACTTATTTCTACATGTGCTCTTGATCCTCCTTCCTTTGTCTTTACTATCAGATTGCCCTGACAATCATCTACTCTCTCTAATAGCTAAATCTTCCGTCTTTGCTAATTCTGAGTTCCTTTCCTTTTACCTGTTAACATTCCCCAATCTCCCCTTATCCTGAAAAAGTCCTCAAACTAATGTCCTTTTTCTTTCCTCCTTTTCATTGTCAAACTTTAGATAAAAGTTGTCTGTACCCATTGCTTTTGTTGCTTCTTCTTTTACTCATTTCTAAACCTATTGTAATGTGTCTTCTGATGTTTTATCTGAAGCTGCTCCCTCCATGTTAGTCATGATCTTTTTTTTTTCTAAGAAGATTTACTTTTATTTAAGCAAATTGGTTTTGCTAGAGAGAGAGAGAGACTAAAGGCAAAGAAAAAGAACTAGAAGAACCTTTCCCCTGAGTTTAGCTATAATCTTATTTTTTAATTTATTTTTTCTGATCACATGCAAATTATAATTTTTCTACATTCATCCTTTTGCAAAACTTATTCTTTTGAGAAATTATCTTTTTTTATGAAAGATTTTATTTATTTTGAGTTTTACAAATTTACCCTATTCTTGCTTCCCTCCCCCACCCCCCACAGAAGGCAGTCTGTTAGTCTTTACGTTATTTCCATGGTATGCATCGATTTAAGATGAATGTGATGAGAGAGAAATCATATCCTTAAGGAAGAAAAATAAAGTATAAGAGATAGCAAAATTATATAACAAGATAACTTTTTTCCCCCTAAATTGAAGGGAATAGTCTTTGGTCTTTGTTCAAATGCCACAGTTCTTTCTCTGGATACAGATGGTACTCTGCATTGCAGATAGCCCAAAATTGTCCCTGATTGTTGCACTGATAGAATGAGCAAATCCATCAAGGATGATGATCACCCCTATGTTGCTGTTAGGGGATACAGTGTTTTTCTCGTTCTACTCATCTTGCTCAGCATCAGTTCATGGAAATCCTTCCATGCTTCCCTGAATTCTCATCCCTCCTGGTTTCCTTTTTTTTTTTTGTTAATATGACTATATATGTGTATACATATATATATGTATATATATATATATATATATAAAATCAATAACACTAAAATATTCTCATTTAAGAGGAAACATAATACCTGCTCTTCCACAAAAATATAGAACCTCATGAGAAATAAAGTAAAAGAAAGAGAAAAAAATGTGTTTCTGTCTGTATCCTGATACCATCAGCTCTGTCTCGGGTGGATCACATTCTTTATCATAAGTCCATCACAGAAGTTACTTTCATATTTTTCCACATTTGATCTTGCTGATTGTAATTCCCTTCATCCATTCTTCCCCACTACCATATATTATATTTTCTCTCTCCTTTCACTCTGTCCCTCTTCTAAAATGTGCTGTAGGGTAGCTGAGTGGTACAGCAGACAGAGCACTGGCCCTGGGGCCAAGAGGCCCAAAGCCCACATACCACCCCAACCACTGACCCCATTGTCCCAGACAGGCCACCTAATCTCAGCACCTTGCAAAAAGTAAAAAAGAAAATGTGTTATATCTGACTATTCTCTCCTATGATCTACCCTCTCTATCACCTACATCCCCCACCTTCCCCTTGTCCCCCTTCTCTCCTTTTTACTCTAGATGTCTATACCCTATTGAGTATGTATGCTGTTTCCTCTCTGAGCCATTTCTGATGAGAGTGAAGGTTCCCTCATTCTCCCTTGCCTTCTGCTTTCCATATCATTGCAAAAAAAAATCTTTTATATAAAATATCTTAGCTTATTCTGCCTCTCCTTTCTCTTACTCCCAGTACATTTCCCTTTTAGCCATTGACTTCATTTTTACAATATAGTATTTCTTCAAATTCAGCTCTCTCCTGTGCTTCATCTACAAAAACCCTTTCTTACCTGCTCTATTAAATGAGAAGGTTCATATGAGTATTGTCAGTATCATTTTTCTATGCAGGAATGCATGCAGTTCATCATCATCATTAAGTCCTTCATATTTTACCCTTCTCCTCTACTCTCTATGCTTCACCTGAGTCCAGTACTTTAAGGTCAAACTTTCTGTTCAGCTGTGGCCATTCTCCCTCCACTCCCTTACCTTCCGTGGACTGAGCACTGGGCCTGCTTCCATTTCCTGGATCTGGGCTGCTGGCCAGGCTGAGTGCGCTGAGTACTGCGACTGACCGTACTCGGGGCCTGGGCTTCGTGCTCCTTTGAGCTCCTTGCTGTTCTTCTAAGTTGTGTTTGGTTCTCCCTGGGGTGCAGGTTAGGAAACTGCTTCTGTTTCCAGGAGCCATGGCTCCCAGGAGCCCTGGGGCTGTTCCTGGGAAGCTGACCTCTTGTGGGGCCGCCCCTCTAACTTTGTGGAACAGATTTTTTTCGTTGTTTTCCAGGTTACCTTGGGTTGGAGAATTGCCTCACTGGATCTTTTTGTGGGTTCTGTCTCTTGAAATTTTAGTTAGAGTCATAATTTTAAGATTTTTGAAATATTTTGGAGAGAGCACCTAGGAGAGGCTCTTCTGCCACTATCTTGGCTCTGCCCCCCCCCCCCCCTTCTTTTAATCACCATATCTGGTGGTATTTTCTCAGGCCTTATCCTCTTTGATCTCTCTGCTGCACTTGATACTGTTGACATTTTTATCCTCCTGGATATTTTCTCAAATGTCAACTGAGCTGTGTCTAGAAATAAAATGGTCTGAATTGCTTTTGGAAAATTTCGAAGCTCATTTAATGATCCCAAATTTCTCCTAGAAACAAATGCCCAGAGTTTTAATACTAATATTCTACTGGGGGTGGCTCATAAGCAAGAGATCTTGACAGTAATTTATTGTGCATAGTAGTTTATGTTAAGTTCATTTATTTGTGATTCTATTTATAAATTGTATTTTAAAACACTAAATAAAATTTTGTAACATATTTGGTAAGCTAATAAATTTAACTTTTTATGCAGTTGGAAAAAATAGAATCTTTTAATTACTGATATTAGCATGTCTGAAAGAAATTGAAAGCCTACTGCATTGTAATGTATAATGTCTTTGGGATTTATATAAAACCAACCAATTTGTGTAGCGTATAGTAAAGGACTCAGACTACTTAAGTGAATAACTAAATTTTCAATATGATCATTTACACTTTGAAAATTGATAAATACTAGAAATCAGAGCTTGCTTTACTGTTTTCTTGATTATCTAGTCTTAATAATGGTAAAATGTTAAAAATACAAATTAAACATAAAAGTTTATACATTTATTTTGAAATAGAGAGCTAATGTTAAGCATTTGCCAACACATTCCTACATAATTCAAGGAACAAATAGTACTGGGGAATTAAACAAAGAGTATCACTGGGAGGGCTTTCATAGAATATGTGAGAACAAGCTGCAATGTAAAATAAGTAAGTTATCTAAGAAGAATCAGAATAAAGGACTCATGCCTAGAATGCTTCCTCACCTTAGCTTCTTGATTTTTATGACTTTTGTCAAGACTACAGGTGAATCCCATCTTCTACAGGAGGCCTTTCCTAGTCTTCTGAGATGGTGACCTTTTAGGTTACCTGCATTTTCTCTGTGTGTCCCTTGTATGGGTGTTTTGGATCTTCCATTAGATTGTAAACTCTTTGAGGACAGGACTGTTTTTCCTTTTTGGGGAGTCTCTAGTGTTTATTAAGTAGATGCTTGTGTGTGGGGGCACATGTAGCAAGGTACCATGTGTACTGTGGCCTATAATCCCAATATGTACCAAGGGGATGTTGTGTGGCTTGAAAAGTGTCATTTGTTGTCCTTCATTTGGAGAATGGCTTAGCAAACTATGGTATATGTATATCATGGAACACTATTGTTCTATTAGAAACCAGGAGGGATGGGAATGCAGGGAAGCCTGGAGGGATTTGCATGAACTGATATTGAATGAGATGAGCAGAGCCAGAAAAACATCCTAACAGCAACATGGGGGCAGTGATCAACCTTGCTGGACTTGCTCATTCCATCAGTGCAACAATCAGGGACAATTTTGGGCTGTCTGCAATGGTGAATACCATCTGTATCCAGAGAAAGAACTGTGGAGTTTGAACAAAGACCTTTAATTTAGGAAAAAAAAAACTAATATCTTATTGTCTGATCTTGCTCTCTCTTATACTTTTCTTTCTTCCTTAAGGATATTTTTTCACTCTCATCACATTTCAATTTGAATCAATATATACCATGGAAACAATGTAAAGACTGACAAATTGCCTTCTGTGGGGGGGGAGTGGGGGGAGGGAAGTAAGATCAGGGGGAAAAATTGTAAAACTCAAAATAAATAAAATCTTTAAAATAAACAAATAAATTAGAAAGTTAAAAAAGTGACATTTGTAGTTTCTTCTCCTCCTGCTTGTCTTGAAGAGATAGTTTCACTCTTTTCAGAAAAGGAAGCAGGAGGTTGGCTCTGGAAGCTACTCTGCTTTGCTCAGAGAGAAGGGGTTACTAGAATTGCAGCTGTCACCTTCCTTAATTATTATTATTCTAGGGGATACAGTCAGATTCAAGCCAACTTCTGGCCACTGTGTCATCATTGCAGGGGATAAAGAACTCTATATTCAAGACTTGATTCCTTTTCTAACAAATACCAGTTCTGCAGTGAACTCATATAGCAAATAGTAAAGAAATGAATTTATGCAAGACGATAGCAAAACAGAATTGAGAGAAGGTATACAAGGTAAATATATATCAGATAATACAGAATGAAAAAACTCTCCCACTAGAAGTAGGGTAACTTAGCTTAACCAAGAGAAAATTCCAGATCATACCCAAGGGGAAACTCACAAGTCTTTAGTGTGGCAAGTTGTGAATGGGAACGTGATAGAACTTGTTAAGTCCTCTTATTTCTTCCCATAGTCTTATTTTACAGTAACTTCAACTTGGATCTTTTTTAAAAATCTTGAATGTTTTATTTTTTCAATTACTTTCAAAGGTAGTTTTTAACACTTATTTTTGGGTAACCTTTTGAATTCCACAGTTTTTGACCTTACTTTATTTTCTTTCCCTCCTCATGACAGTGAGGAATCTGATATAGGTTATTCATGTATACTCATATTTAACATATTTCTATATTAGCTTGACTCTTGAAACTTGAGGGAATCCTGAAGAAGACACTGGAGCTTTCTCACTCTAACTAATACTATTCTGCCTCACATGGAAAGAGGACATTCCTCTCCACACATAACAAAAGAGTTCCCCCTAGTAAACTTAGGGATAGGGTTTACATTTGGAAGAAAAGATGTACTGATTACTTGGCAAGAATGAAAGACGACCAATGTACAGCCTGGGTATTCTTTTTGTATTCTTTTTTTAGTTTTTTACAAGGCAAATGGGGTTAAAATGGCTTGCCCAAGGCCACACAGCTAGGTAATTATTAAGTGTCTGAGGTCGAATTTGAACTCAGGTCCTCCTGACTCCAGGGTGGGTGCTCTATTCACGCGCCACCTAACTGCCCCCCTTTGGTATTCTTGTCATTTCAGGGGAAAATGAAGGTTTCCCATGTATTGAATTTAATGAATTCCTTTTACACAGTCCTGTTATAGAAAATTTTGGAGGATCTTTTTTCATTTTTTTTCTTTAATGGGGTAGGCAGAAGAGAAAATAGATATTTGCTAATTGAAAAAATAAAACTCTTAAGGAATTTCATTACAAAGAAGCCTGGACCTAAATAATCTGCTCATCAGAGGTGCTGTACCCTATGGGGGGGGAAGCACATAGACATTTTGAGAATGGAAAGGATATGGTATATGTCCTGTAGCATGAGGGTATGAGTTGCCTTGGCCACATTATTCGTTTTAAGTATGTACTTCCCTTGGAGTGGAACCATTCTTCCCCCCCTGATGCTGTGTATAGTTGTAAGGACTATGTCCCAGGTTTATAAAGAAATTTTTTTCTACTTTTCTTAGGATACCATTTCAGCAAATGAATTTGCTTTGGGGAAAAAAAAGAATTTAAGGGAGGATTTAAATAAGGAATAGAATAAGATGGTTAGGCATACTTGGGTTGTAATCTGCCACATTGGAGGGAGCATCCATATTGGTGATGACTACAGCTTCATTTGAGTGCACAATGTGTAATCTTTGTTCAGTCAAAGCTGTTATATTATTGAAGGAACAATAGCACATCAAATTTATCAAATTTGATACTCGCACAAGATGAAATCAGGAATTCTAAAGGATTTGGAGTTAAATTAGAGGTAGTCACAAAATTTTTCTCAGAGTACTGGTTTTATTGATTTCATTTCCCAAAGCAATGAGAAATAACATTCATGAGATAATCAATCATCTGCAGTTTTGCCCTTCTATAAGATGAGCACAAGTGAAAATACCATAAGTAAGATAACTATAGCTTATGTGCAGAGGGTGAAGAACTGGATTAATTCTGTAAAGAACTTGACAGATCCATTTATACCTAGTCAATCTATTCTTTGATCCTTGCTGAATTCAAGCTAAAAGTGAGGACAAAGGAGAATGGCAAAAATAATTGCTGAAAAATGTGGCTAAGGAAATGAAAGAGTCCCAAACTTGTTAGACTAATTAGATTATTTAAACTATCAAGCTTATATGGAATAAATACTTTTTTTTGAGGAAGAGAGATGGAGAACTATGATTAATACAGTTAACATTTATGATTTTGGAGAATTAACCATGCTTTGTGGTATGTTTGTGGTGGGGGGTGGGAAGAAGAGAAAAAAATAACTTTGAAAATGAAAAAAAAAAGAAAGGTGAAGGAGTGCTAGAGATGTGAAATTTTTCATGAAATTTTAGATGAGGTCACTGTATTATTAGTTTTACTTACTCTTTTGTTTTGTCACATGAAATATCATGTTTGTCACATGAAATATCAAATGGGAGTGATCTGTGAATGTTGGTAATGTGAAAATAAAACTTAAGTGGAAATTACATAAAGAGGTGGAAGGCACGACCTGGCAAGCAACAAGTAATGCCATAAAAATGAAATTGAGTGTATTTGAAAAGAGAGAAGATTACTAGTTATCAACATGGGAGTCATTTTAGAATTATCTGTTTATATGAACTTAGACCATTAAATTACAAACACAAAGAGCTGAAGTAGTAAAAAAGAGAAAAAATTCCAATTACATTATAACTCCCACAGTTCTGTTATGACTTGTTTAGACAAGAAGTAGTAGCCAAAGGGAAAAAGACTTTATGAAATCATATATTAATGTCACAAATATTCAAGACTTGTCTCACAGATTCTGCTAGTTTTTCCACGATTATGTGAAAGCATAGTATGACCATCTTGCCATGAATGACTCTGGCTGCATTAGTTACCAGAAGAAGCTGGAGATTTTTGTGACTTCTGAGTGATAAAGCACATCACTGGGATGCTAAAATGAACTTGATAGTAGTTAATATCACTGGGTATTTTTGTTTGCAAGATGGTCATAGACACTGCTTGCAGATTCTGTTACCAAAAACCTACTGAAAATGATGTAAAATGAAATAGAAAAATATGTTTGATTCACATTCTTTAGTGTCATTTGTGGGCTAGTAAGTTGAGTTACATGATCCATATTTTCTGTTGTTTTAAAAGAAACATTTTACTTCAGAGAAACCAGTCAAGGGATTCTGATTGCTTCTATATATTATTTTTATATAGATACTTTTGGTTTATTCATAATCACATTGGAAAAATGACTTTATATGTAGGTTGATTTGCCAGTGTTGTCAGTGCTATTTTTTTCCATCATTGTTTATTTTTGCTTTGCAGATACCAGAAAATGATGAACTGTTTTTGGTTCAGCTGAAAAGTGTAGAGGGAGGGGCTGAGATCAACACTACGAGAAACTCAGTTGAGGTTGTTATTCAGAAAAATGACAGTCCAGTACGCTTCACCCAAAGTAATTATTTGGTGCCTGAGGAAGCAGATATACTAACAATTCCAGTGGTTCGTGGTAAGAATGAGAGTGGAAGTTTGATTGGATCTTATGAATATCAAGTTTCAATCAATTATACTGTTGTGACTGGGAATTCAACAGCCCACGCTGAGCAGAATGTAGACTTTATTGATCTTCAGCCAAACACAACTATTATTTTCCCACCTTTTGTTCATGAATCCCACTTGAAATTTCAAATCATTGATGATGCCATACCAGAGATTGCCGAATCCTTTCTTATTGTCCTACTTAAGGATACTTTACAGGGAGATGCTGTATTATTAAGCCCTTCCATGGTTCAAGTAACTATTAAGGCAAATGATAAACCTTATGGAGTACTATCTTTCAATAGTGTTTTGTTTGAACAGACAGTTATCATCGATGAAGACCGAGTCTCCAGGTAGGTTCAGTTTTGCTCTGTTGAGATAATAAATGCTTATTGTTAACTTGACCATCATTTTAATATATTGGTTTTAAAGTTCTTTTAGAAGTTTGTTTAGCAAGCACTTATTAAGCTCTTAATATGTGCTAAATGATGCAAGTACAAGTTAAAAAGAAAGGCAGTTCCTGCCTTGAGGCGCTTGCATCTAATGGGGAAATGTAATGGGGAAAAACAATATGTAATAATATTGGTGATATAAAATAGCAATATTTATAACATGGCAATATTTGTCCATGTAAACTATATCATCCATATAACATAATGAATACATTAACAAAATATTATCTTCCATTTGTACATCTGCATTTATTTTTTATTTTAAAAATTGTAGGTTTGAGGAAATCACAGTGGTGAGGAATGGTGGAACTCATGGGGACATTTCTGTGAGTTGGGTCATGACTCGGAACAGCAGTGATGCTTCTCCAGTGACAGCAGACATCATGCCGAGTTCAGGTGTTCTGCATTTTTCTCAAGGTCAGATGGTTGCCTCCATTCCTCTAACTATTGTTAATGATGATATCCCTGAAGAGGCAGAAGCTTATCTACTTCAAATTCTGCCTCATACAGTACAAGGAGGTGCAGAAGTGAGTGAACCAGCAGAGGTAAGGTCCTTGACTTTTGTTCTGATATTTTTTTCTGTGTGTTGCAAGGAAGCTGAAAATTTTTTCATAGGCAGGTAAAATTTAAGTTTCAAATTTCACAGCAAAAGAAAACAAATTGAGCAAATGTTTTCTGTTTTCCTTTTCCCTTTTCTCCCTCCCTCCCTCCCTCCCTCCCTCCCTTCCTTCCTTCCTTCCTTCCTTCCTTCCTTCCTTCCTCTTTCTTTCTTTCACTCTTTCCCTTGTTTTCATGTGAGGCCTTTTTATAAGTTGAATATTTTTGCTGTTCTTTTTCTATTTCTATTGTTAATTTTTAACTGCACTGGTGATTTCATTGAAAGAGGGAGTTCTTGATTAGGAAATTCCCTATATTGATGAAGGTTACACTCTTCTTTATAATTAATAATCTTAACAAGTTGCCTGTAGCACTTAGGAGTTTTAAGTGATTAGCTCAGTTGAATAAGGCATTTATTTGTCAGAGATGGGACTTGAAATTCAGACTTTCCTAATGCCAGAGTGGGCTCTTTATCTTCTACATCTTATTGCCTCTTTATTCCTCTTATTTAATATAAAATATGAAGTTCATTCTTGAATTTTTTTTTGCATCATTAAGAAATGTACAATCCTTAGATCTGTATGTATAAATTTGTGATACAAGTTTGAGTAATGGTAGAAAGTGAATGATTTCTTAATTTCTATGCTATTTTTTTCTGGACAGCTTTTGTTCTACATCCAGGACAGTGATGATGTTTATGGTTTAATAAAATTTTATCCTTTGGAAGACCAGAAGATTGAAAGCAGCCCAGGAGAAAGATTTCTATCCTTGAATTTTGCAAGACAAGGAGGAACTAAAGGCAATGTGAAAATGTTTTTTACTGCATTTTATATTCCTACTGGAGCTGTGGACCCTTTGAGAGCAAAAGATGGAATCTTAAATGTGTCTAGGAAAAATAGTTTCATCTTTCCAGAGTGGAAAACTCAAGTCTCTATGAAATTACCCATAAGAAATGATGCATTCCTTCAAAATGGGGCTCATTTCCTAGTGCAGGTATTTTATTAGTTCTATAATCTGGGCAAAAATTTCATTATTAGCTTCTTGCTATATATATATATATATATATATACATATATATATATATATATATGTACATATATATGCATATATATGTATATATATGAAGTTAGTATCACTGGGCATTAATTTATACTGTTCTTAACTCAATAATAATAATATCACATTTATATAGCATAATCCAATTTTAAAGTAGTTTTTTTCATAATCTACTTAGGTAGTTAAAAAATAAGATGTTAAGTAGTCCATTGACTTTGGGGTCATTTTTATGCCATATTGCTAAGATCAGTTATAGTAGGGTACCCAGAGTATATGTACTGGGCCTTCAAAGACCTTGACTAGTAAATGTACCTCTGTCTTACTACATTGCTTGCTATTTTTGGGCCCAAGAGTATATATGTACTGATTTTGGAGACCTTGAATGTACTACTGTCCTACTATATTAACTCTAATTAAATAGAGTTTTCACCATGCACTCTATCTACATTTAGTAAATGTCAGGAAAACTAGTTTATTATTTAGAGAGTTAGCTGGTGAATCTACAAAGACAATAATGAATGGAATAAGAAAGTATTATGTGGTAGAAAGAATATGGGATTGGGAGTCAGAAGATATGAAAAAGATCTTATATCTGTTACTCATCAGCAAGTAAATCAGTTCCATTTTCTTATCCTCAGTCTGTTCATGTGATCTGTTTGAACTCTCTTCCAGTTTAAAATTCTATTATTCTTTGAAAAAGCGTTTTCTGACTATTGAGAAAATTTTTAAATTGGGCCCTTCGTTTTCCCTGAATATTCTGGACATCCAAGGTATAATATACCAGGGAGAAATAAGGTTGTTATTTTTGTAACTGTAGTTTAAACCATTTTAGAATGAATATAGTTGTGCCTTCAAAATATGTAGAATCCAGCAGGTGTTTTGAAAAAAGGTGAATTTAAATTTGTTTTATGAATTGTATCTAGACTAATGGCATTTTTTTTTTTGCTTTTCATAATTTTATATTCTTTGTTCCTCTAACAAACTCCAAACTTTATCCAATGAACTCTCTTTTTCTTGAATTCTGGTTTTCAGAAGAGACAATAGTTAAAAAAAAACAAACAAAATAAAAACGTCCCATATCCTGAATAAGACTGAGTTATTAGGACTTTTTTTTTTTAAGTTTTTATGTCTATGGAAGGGCAAACTTGCCTAGGTTGAACACAGATCAGGGCAAGGCTTTCTGCCGAACATTACTGAGATTGAGCCCAGGAGTAGCTGCTGCACTTCTAGTCTGGGGGGGGGGGGGATTAGAGGGAGTCAGTTTCAAAACGAAACAAAACAGAACAAAAAATGCCAACAAGAAAAGCAAAAAGTCCAGATTCCAGATTAAAAACCCTAGTTCAAATACTCTTTTTGACACCACAGTGAAGTATAAAAAATATATCAGTAAGGTGTATTGGTATGACCATGGCAAGCTACAACTGCATATTTTATAGTACCATATGAATTTACATTATGAGATTACATTATGCTGATACCATGGATTTTCAGAATCAGATGTACATTCACCTTACGCATCCTCTCTTAATTATCAAGATACCTTTCATCTGGGCTTTGTTAATGAAACTCATGAGCTGAGTGGAAAATTAAATAACCAAGTTCATACTGTAATTAAGGGTTTTTATGAATCCTTAGTCATTTCAACACCTCCTGAAAAAAAAGCCTTCAGAAAGAGCCAATATGTTTTTTGGTACAATGTATGCATTCCTGGGTGGGAATATGTTCTCTTTTAGGCTTAGAGGTGTACTGGTTTGCTCTAGTTTAGTTTCACTTTCAGCTTCAATATTGCACTACCCTGGCATCTAGCAGGCCATTGGTTAAAATTTGCTAATTGAAGGTTTCCTTAGGAGACATTATGACTAAAGATTGTTGAATTAAGAGCTTTTTTCATTGTCTAAGCTATTTTGTGATTTGTAGGGTAGCTGCCTTTTGGCAGCTGCATTAACTCAATCAGCTCTCTTGGGTGAAATAATTAATAGTAAGAAATATAACTTGCAGTATTATTTACCAAGTGGCCTATAAGTATTAATGCAGCTTTCATAAATGCTTAACTAAAACACAAGGAAATAGAAAGGAGAGTTTTTCTTAGCAAAGGTCTTCTGTTTGCAAGCCCTTGGGGAGGCATAAAGGAAACCCATGGAAGTAGAAGGGCAATAAGACCCTTACCTCAAGGAGCATGATGTCTAGATAAGATTTTTTTTTTTAGTTTTTTTGCAAGGCAAATGAGGTTAAGTGGCTTGCCCAAGGCCACACAGCTAGGTAATTATTAAGTGTCTGAGACTGGATTTGAACCCAGGTACTCCTGACTCCAGGGCCGGTGCTTTATCCACTGCACCACCTAGCCGCCCTCTAGATAAGATTTTAAATTAAATAGCAATACAAATAATGTATGAATGTTGTTATAGGTTCTTGCACGATTTATTATCAAGTGAATATCAGAAACAGTGAGTTCAGGGGAGGGAGAGAGACAAAGAAAAGGAAAGAGACAGAAACAGGCAGAGAGAAAATTATTTGAAATTCAAAACAGACAGCTTGAGGAGCAAGGAAGTGGGAAGAAAGACTTACAGATTTTTTCAAATAGATATGACATATCTATTTGATACATCAGTTATTTTTGAAAATAAATTTTTTTCCACCTTCCCTTCCTCCTACCAGAGAACCATCTCATTCATTTTTTTCATCTCATCTCATTTTTTTAAGAGGAAAAAAATGGCACTGAAAAAAATGTCTGAAAACATGTGTAATGTATTTGGACCCTGGGACCTCCTATTTCCACAAAGGTGTGGTCTACAGGCTTCCTCTCCTATATCTTCATTTGAATCCTACTTGATCTTTCTGATTTTGTTTCACTTGTGTTTGTTATTTTTAGTGTGTACTTTACATTTAGATTGTTATAATTATTGTGTATATTATTTTCTTTGCTCTGCTTACTTAATTCTGCATCAGTTCTTATCTATCATTCCATGCTTCCTTTTTTTCATCATAGTAATCAAGCAATATTTTAAGGTAAATTATGTGCCATTTTATTAGTTATTTGTAAAGGGATCTCCATTTCTATTGTTGCTTCTATTGTTTTATTATTATTATAATATAGAAATTTTGTAGATTTTTGAGGATATATTTTGTAAGTTACAGCTTTACTGAAGCTATTAGTCAATTCACTTAGTACCTTTGCTGATTCTCTGAGATTTTTCAAGTATATCTTATCATCAATAAACAGAAATAGTTTTATTTCTTCTTTACCTTTCTTTATGCCTTTCATTTTTTCTTTGTCTTATTGCTATTGCTAACATTTCCAAAACTATATCAAGTAATAATAGGGAGTATAATTTTGTTTATTTCCTGCATTTATTATAAAAAGTTATTGTATATCCCCATTCCACGTGATGCTTGCTTTTGGTTCTAGGTGATGATGTTTGCCCTTCATTCTTGAAGAAGACCCTGGACATCAAGGGTGGTGATACATGAATTGGATTTGAGTGGGGGGTGTTGTGCTAAGTCACCAGCCTTACTTTCTCCTCCAGAGTTATCTGGACCCAGTAGTCAGATGTGAATCAGGATGACTGGAGATGGCTATAGATGGAAGGCAATTGGGGTTAAGTGACTTGCCTAGGGTCACAAAGCTAGTAGGTGTCAAGTATCCAAGGCTGGATTTGAACTCCTGTCCTGAATCTATCTAGATTCTTTTTAAGATATATCTTTCTCTGTCTCTGTCTCTGTCTCTGTCTCTGTCTCTCTCTCTCTCTCTCTCTATATATATATGTATATATATACATATATATATATAAAATCTATATCTATATCTATCTATCTATATATTTTTTAAAAGGGACCCTCTATGTCTTCATGTATTCTTTTGGATTTTCACCAATACTTTTCACCATCTATTGAAGCGATCATGTGGTTTTGGAAGTTCTGGTTTTTAATATGATTATGTTGATTGCTTCCTTAATGTTGTGCCATCCTTGTGTCCCTGGTATAAATCCTACTTGGTCATAATGAAGGATCTCTTGGACAGATTGTTGTAGTAAGTTTGATGGAATTTCATTTAAAAATTTTGAGTCAATATTTATTAATGATATTGACTTACTGGTTTTTTTTGTGTGTTTTATCTTTGCGTAGATTAGTTTTTAGGAATGTATTTTTTTTCACAGAGAAGTATTCTGGTAGGATGCTTTCTTTCTTAGGGTTTGAGAGTAATTTTTGAAATAATGGTACTTATTGTTCTTTAAACTGCTTACTTCTAGGATTTCCCTTTTTCATTGAGCCTCATTCCCAGAACAGTAACAATTATTTCAGGTATCAGGGGGCATTACCCCACCATTGAATCTCTCCCTAACTCTGCTTCTGATTATACAGCTTATTACCTTTCTTGGTTACCTATTTTTCCCATTTGCCTCAGAATCTCCTCCTTGGTTCATGGTTCCCCCCTGTCCTACCTCAGGTATCAGTTGTTCCCAGGAATTTCAAATCCCTGAGGTAGGATGAGGGAACTTTTCAAGCACCAAATCCTTCAGATCTCACCCAGCATAAGATTCAACTTCTATCACAGACCATCTATCTCTTCACCCATAGGAGCATTCTTCAGTGGAATTCCCTCCCAAGTTACAGAAAGACCTCCTTTCTTTCCCCCTCCTCCTTACTTATTCCCCTGAAGTCTTTTCTCTTTATTAAATCACAGGGGTCACTTTCCTCTGAATTTGACCTTGTCATATCCCCTCTCTGTCTACCCCCCTTCATGTAACTGCCTATGTTGAAATGTAATCCCACAAAAAGCAATGATTTACCAGTAGACAGTGTTTTATCTCAGGTCCACATCTTCACTGTTACCTCCACCGTTACCACCCTTACCCCATCACCTTGCATACATTCAGAAAGAAGTTTCTTATTGGTCTCCTGGCTAGTATTTTTTTGCTTTTGCTATCCTGGAAGGTACATTTATTCATTCCTTCTGAATTTCAGTTGTTTGAGAAGTAAATAATCTCTTATTTCTAAAAAAAATATTTCAAATGCCTCTTTATTATTGAATGCCTATCATTTTTTCATTTTTGATTAGATTTTTCAGGGACGTCATGCTGGGTTTCATCTTGGGCTCCATTTCTTATCAGAACACATTATTTCATTTTCTACTATATTTTATGGTGGTTTCAGAATAGTCTTGAAGGACTCCCCTAGCCCTGTGGCAGAGGGGTGAGCTTGTGGTCATTCACAGACCAGGAGAGCATTTAGAGCCTTACATACTGTGGTCCTTGTGGGGATGTCCCAATAATAATCAAAAGCTCAGGAAGCACCCTAAAACCAGGCACAGGCTGGGGAAATAAGTAAACAGGAAAAAAGGAACTTGACCATAGATAATTACTTTAGTTCCATGGAGGACCAAAATACTCAATCTGAAGATGAGAGAGTCCAAGCTTCTGTATCTTAAGATTCCAAGGAATATAAAAGTTGGGTTCAGGCTATGACAGAGCCTAAAAAATATTTTGAAAGGCCAAATAAGGGAGATAGAAGAAAAATTGGGAAAAGAAATGAGAGAGATACAGGAAAAACAGCAGCTTAGTCAAGGAGAGCCAAAGAATGCTAAAGAAAATAACATCAAAAACCCAGCTCAGGTCAAATGGATAAAACAGTTCAAAAAGTTATTGAGGGGAAGAATGTATTAAAAAGCAGAATTGGCCAGAAGGAAAAGGAAATAAGAAAGCTCTCTGAGGAAAACAAATCCTTTAGATGTAGAATGGAACTAAAGGAAGCTGATGACTTTGCAAGAAATCAAGACACAATACTTCAACACCAAAAGAATGAAAAATTAGAAGAAAATGTGAAATATCTCATTGAAAAAAACAACTGATCTGGAAAACATATTCAAGAAAGATAATTTAAAAATTATTGGGATACCTGAAAGTTCTGATCAAGAAAAGAGCCTTGACCTCATTTTTAAAGAATTCCTACAGGAAAATTGCCCTGATATCCTAGAAGCAGAGGGTAAAATAGAAATTGAGAGAATCCACCAATCTCCCCCCGAAAGAGATCCAAAAAAACAATGCCCAGGAATATTATAGCCAAGTTCCAGAACTCCCAAGTCAAAGAGAAAATATTACAGAATAGTCTTGCATTATTCAAATGTCCTTTTCTTTTTTATTTGAAGGCCTTCTGATTTCTTGCAGAACATATTTCTGATTGAATCGTGAAATTTAACCACTATATATTAAGGAATTTTGTTTTTATCCTGGGGGAAATGATCTCTTAATTCTTTTAACTAGTATTTTATTTTCTGTGTTTGGAAGTTCTGTGTTTAGGTCTCTTATTATTTCCTGCATTATAATTTAAGATCCTTAAGTTGTCTGTATGTATCCTATCTTCAAGATAAGTTTGTGTTGCTAATTTACATAATGAGCATATATTATTTTAATACGATTGTTTTTTGCTTCTCTTCTTTTAGATTATTTCTTTTCTTCTGTATTTGTATTTGTTCTTTTTTACTTATTTGGGTTTTTTTTGGTGAGTCATTGTAGATTCCTATTTTTCCATTCTGCATACTATTTTTGCTGTTTAGTCCATAAATTCTGCTCTCATAATTTTCATTTCTTTTTTGAACCACCCACTTAGGAATAAGTGTGTTCTGATTCAGTGTTCTCACATTTCACAAGATCCTCTGTCTCATCAAGTGTTAGAACATTTTCCTTTGTTTTTCAGTGTGTATTCATAAATCTCTGAACTCATTTATGAGATCTGGAGGCTGTATTTATTTCTTTCATTGAAACTTTCCTTATTGATTTATCTGCTTATTCTCAAGTTCTTAGAGTTCACTTCTTCATAAGCTCTTTAATAATTTTATTCTTTTATTTTTCTCCTTGATCTTCCCCTGTTGTACATTTTCTGATCGTCCTCATTGATGGTAGTTTGTCTGAGAGCTGGATGTCAAAGCATCTGAGCCTTCTCCCATGCTGAGCAATTTATGATTTACCACCCAGTGGACTTTTGGACTGAACTGATCCCAATTAGATTCTCTCCCTTCCCTCACCTCATCACCCCACTTGCTATCCTGACCTGGTATCTTGCCTCATTCTCTCTTTTTTCAGTTTTCTGGCATTTCAGAGAGCTGCTATATTAGTGTATTATCCATTTGGGCAGAGACAGTTCAGGTCTTTGCAATGCTGTTGCAGTACAGTTTTCTGTTGGTGCCAAAGATTTGTCTGCCAGAGAATTATTGGCTGTTGTAGTCCTTTCCAAGCTCACTTTTCCTTCTGAAGGGCTTTGTTATCCTGGATTATCCCAGAATATATTTTTGCCACCTGTCTCTATATCTTGAAGGAAGGAGGTGGGGCTGGGGGCTGTGGTATGGGACTGGGCTGTATTGCAGAGCATTATGCCCTTGGGTGCTTGGGTCTACTGGTACAGCCACAGTGGGGTTTCTGGGGAGGAATACTGAGTGAACTTGGTGAACTTCACCAAACACAGAAAGCTGTCTCATTGTTAGAACATTTGTTTGGGTTTTTTTTCCTAGTGGTAGTGATGGAAGGATGTGCACTAATTTCTTTAGGTTCTTCTAAGATGATGAGCCAGGATTGGGATGGACCTTTGGCTTTGAAATAGAGTTAATTATAAGTACCATTCAGTATGTCCTTGACCCCACTTAGTGACATAATAAAATAAGTAAAATGATAGAGTACATTTGCAGGAACGTTCAGTATCAAATTATCCAATCTAAAGGATTTCTTAGACTTATATAGGCATCATGTTATTAATGATCTGATTCTGAGTGAAGTGATCAGAGCCAAGAGAATACAGTACACAGTAATGGCAACACTGTATAATGATCAACTGATAAATTCAGCTCTTCTCAGCAATATAATGATGTAAGACAATTCCAAAAGATTCATGATGGAAAATGGAAAATTATGATGAAAATCCACATCCAAGAAAGAACTGATGGAGTCTGAATACAGATTGAAGCATTGCTATTTGTGTGTGTGTGTGTGTGTGTGTTTTCTTTTGTCCTGTTTCTTCCTTCATAGCTTGCCTAGTATAGTGTAGAGTAAGAGAGGGAGAGAGAAAAATTTGGAAATCATAATCTCCATGAATGTTGAAAATTATATGTAATTGTAAAAATAAGATACTATTTATGTTAAAAACAAAAATATGATATATAGTACCTATATATATATATACATACATATATATATATACATATATATATTCCTTATTATATAGGTAGTTGATTTGAACTTGCAATTTTGTCACTGTAAATGAACAGCCTTTCTTTTAAAAAAATTAATCCTAATCTAAAAGAGTTCTTTGGGGGCACTGAGAGGTATAGTGACAATTTATTATCACATACTTAAGTCTGAGTCAGAGACCCAAGTCTTTCTGATTCCATTGCCATTCCTTTGCCCACTTAGCTATCCTGCCTTTTGGATTGTTGGAGATTATAAAAGGTGGAGTGTACCAAATACCTTTAGTTTCCCCTAGGCTAGTTTTTCTCAGACTGAGCCATGGAAATGATTTCTCAGTGTTTAGAGATTGGACCCTTAAAAGCTAATTTTGGTTTTATATTCTCCCTGGGTCTTTTTTTTTTTAGTTATTGTTTGTTGCCTGGTTTGCCTCATGAGGTCCTTCATCATCAAGTTATAAATTCAGGTAGAAAACTGATGAGAACCTAATTATTTATGACAGAAAGTTAAGCTATTAATGTACAGATCTACTTTTTTCTCCTAAATAACATGGAAATCCTGACTTTTTTATTTCTGGGATGTTTGCAAAGTAATTTTGGTAAATATTATTGGAGAAAATGTAGGTTTTAGCATTACAGAACATCTTCCTATTTCATAAGATCTTAGGAGTTCATATATAGAGATTATTTAATTCATCTCACTCATTTCAACAGATGAGGAAAAAAGTCCAGGGAGTTTAAATGATTTTCCCAAGATCATACATGTAATAAGTGACAGTATTAGGAATCAAACTCAGTTCTGATCACAAGCTCAGCACTTGAGTATGCTGTTTCCTTAGTTCTGCCTTTTTTTTTGGCTGGGGTGGGGGGAGGTTTCAACCTTGAACTATTATTATTTCTAATAATGCTATAATTCTTTGAACTAAATATTTCAAATATTGGAATATTTCTTTTCACAATGCTTCCAAAACACCGTAACTCTTCTACAACAAAGCATATATTTTGCAGAATAAAATCCAAGATGAAACTGTAGAAGCAGAGTATTTAGACACATTGGTCATTCATATTGTTTTTAAAGACACTCATGCCACATACAAACTTCTTTTTTTTTCTCTGTGAATCTTAGAGATCTGCAGTTAAACAAAAAAAAAGTTTGTGGGGGGGGTAGGCTTTACATTGTAGATAATTAAAGTACTCATTTGGAAAGCGGTACTGTTTGTCATTGACACAATTCCTTGAAGTTCAAAAAAGACTCAACTCAGGGGACATGGTTAGACTTAAAAGGTTGTATAACTTGTATAGTACTTAATGGATGAGCAACCTAAGAATAGGAGGAGGCAGATTCAGCATGTAAACTTGAATGAAACCAAAGAATGAAGAATCAGAGACATGAGCTACTCATTCTTTAGTAACCTCAGTTAAAGACGTTAGCTTGAGATACGACTTTTGGCATGCATGAGATTACTAATGTGCTGTCCCAGTTGCAAATGATCTAAAAGCAAGAAACAGTTCCTAATGAATGGATGAGTGTGATTTAGTGAATACATAAGGGACACAGGGGAAAAAAGGGCTTACAGACAAGGAAACCAGCCATGAGAAATTAACATTTTCTTTCCTATCATTGTATCGTGTATTCTCCTAAACCTTTTTTCCTAATATTATTGAAGAATAGTTCTTAGAATTAAGGTTTTTAAAATCCCAGGATTATTGCCCTTATCTAAAAGTAAAATAGAGCCTGGGTCTTCCTTTTTCTCCTTGCCTGTTAAGGTAAAATTCTTGAGCTTGAGTATCAGTTTCAAAAATCATAAACAAATAGCTGTAAATGTTTCTATTCCTTTCTTCTCTTGCCATCATATATTTGTCTATATGCTCTTTAAATTGGAAAAGTTGAATGTTTACTAATTTTTTATTTTAATATTCTAATTTCATTTCAGATTCTAATGTATTCTATTATAATATTTAATTATCTCTACTAAATGTCAAGATTAAAAAGTAAAATTCCTGTAGTTCCATTCCCTTTCTCCAGCAGAAGGGACAGATGGAACTAGATATTCTTTTAACATTTTAAATGAAGGTACTTTTCTTTTAGTGGGGATATCTGAATTATGTAGTCTAAGGCAACATGATATGTTTGACTATATACTTTGGCTTTTGCAAGGCAATGGGGTTAAATGACTTGTCCAAGATCACACAGCTAGATAATTATTAAGTGTCTGAGTTGGGATTTGAACTTAGCTCTATGCCACCTGGCTGCCTCGCTTGATTGTACTTTGAATGGTCTTGATTTTCCCCTAATACCTTCCCATTTTTTACTTAAAGGACTTCTATTTCCCAAACATTTTTCTTTTTCTTTTAAATATTTTTTAATTTTTTTAGATTTTATTTGAACTTAAGATTTTTTTTAAGTTTTTTTGCCAGGCAAATGAGTTAAGTGGCTTGCCCAAGGCCACACAGCTAAGTAATTATTAAGTGTCTGAGGCTAGATTTGAACTCAGGTACTCCTAACTTCAGGGCTGGTGCTCTATCCACTGCACCACCTAGCCACCCTTAACTTAAGATTTTCATAGCAAAATATGAGATTTAGAAAATGTTTAGGGGTAAGCAAAGAGGTTCAGTGGATAAGAGCACTGGTCCCAGAGTCAGGAGAATCTGAGTTCAAATATGACCTCAGACTTAATAATTCCCTAGCAGTGTGACTTTGGGCAAGTCACTTAACCCCATTGCCTGGCAGAAACAAACAAACAAAATTTTAGTAAGCATTAACTCTTCAACAGCCACCCCCTAGAAATAAGTGTCAGTGGATACAAAGGCCAGAGAGAGAGAAGACAGGGGATAGGATGAAGAACTAATCTATCATTATTATTAGGGAAATAATTCAATGTGTAAGTCACCCTAGTAGTAACTAAGCAGTCCTATTGTCTTGTATAATTAAGAACAGCCCAGTTCTTTAAAAGGCTGGGATATCTATTAAATTCACTGAAGTGTTGCAGTAGAAAGGGCCAGGACTAGTAGGTCAGAATACTAATTTTCTGAGGAGACATTTGTCAAAATTAGAGGTTGAGAAAAATTTGAAGGTCAATCTTTAGATCTAGATATTGATCTGGATTCTTTTTCCAGGTTTTAAGAGAAGTTAGATAAAAGAAAATTAAGGAGGCTATAAAAGAATTGAGGAATAAGGAGGAAGATTAGGAAGCAAACTTGAAGATAAAGAATGATAAGGAGAAAGTAGCTGACAATTTAAAACAAATAAGAAAAGGAAAGTGGAAAAAATAGAACTTTAAACAGATTTCTAGGATGGATTAGTAGGTAAGACAAATTAATAAAACAAGTTGGTATAAGGTTAAAGAGAAAATAGTTATGGCTATGGCTATGGAGTTGTTGGAGACAAAGGAAAGGAATTTGAGTAGAGTTGTCAAGTTGATAATTGGATGACAAAGGATTCAACTAGGAAATTAGAAAATTGAAACTACCTGTAAATCATGTCAAGAAATAATACTAAAAATCTCAACCATTATGGAAAATAGGAGAAATTGTTCAGTTACTTGAACTGAATATGAGATTTTTGTCCTTCTACCAAAGATTAATGACTGATATCTTCATTCCATATGTAGGCTGATTGCTCTCCTGGAGAAGAAGGTGTTGGGACTCAAAGAATGACTCTCTATACTACAGGTTAGGGGGAATGAGAAGTTCCTAAATGAAACAGAGGAGACTCTTAAATGCTAAAAAGGGGTGATTTGAATTGGGAGGAGGGGATATTTGGACTATAGAAAAATATCAGAGGAGAAAAGTGGGAAAAGACTGGTAGAAATAGTGCTTAAAAACAAATTTGAGGTCACTGAGATGGATGTTTTGAGGACAAGCTGATTGCTTGCTCTCTCCACAATGATTGTAGAGTCATAGAATGTATCAGATGAAAGTTAATCAAATAAAGTACAGAGAAAGGGCAAAAGTATTGACAATCCCTGCTCAGGTTATTGAGGCAGCATTTTTGTCAACCTGTCAATAAGAGAGAGATCTGCTTCCTTTGGCACATATTCTAGACATCACAGAAAACCTCCTAGGACTTATCAAAATGTCAAAACTACTTACTTATGGTGATTCACAAGAATCACCAAAATTGTGACTGTGGGAACAAGGGACAGTGTTACCAAAAAGTATTACCAAAGGTTTTAAAGTTTTTGAATAGAGAATTGAAGACTAAAGGGCTAAATATTACGTTTTCCTTATTGTTGTCCACTGAAGGTGAGGAATACAAGAGAGAAAAATTGATTTGTTAAGTGAACAGCTGACTAACAAGGTAGTTTCAGAGAATTGGATTTGGATTATGATTTAAGCAGCACGCATTTATAAATAACTTTTGGGTGTTTGGTACTGTGCTATCAATATGAGGCTGGAATAGGGAGGGAAGGTTATAGAAAATGTAAAAGGCATGGCCCTTCTCAAGGAGCTTGAAGGCATTAAACAAGAGCAAATAATGCAGACCACCACGTAGTTAATCACTAAGCTTTAGAAATTCACATGGGAGGAAGAACTAGGTAAGCAGTAGTTGGGAAGGCTTGAGGGAGTGTATCAGATTTGAGATGGTCATTGAAGGAGTTGGGAGAATTGACAGCCAGAGGAAGTGAAGGAAACTTCATGAGATGTGGAGACATACACACACACACACACACACACACACACACACACACACACACACTTTGGGGATGAATTTTGGAAATGTTTGATCCTGTCATTTTGTAAGTGTTCTTAGACTAGGGGCGGCTAGGTGGCATAGTGGATAAAGCACTAGCCCTGGAGTCAGGAGTACCTGGGTTCAAATCCGGGTAAGCCACTTAACCCCATTTGCCTTGCAAAAACCTAAAAAAAAAAGTTCTTGGACTGTCAGCATCTTGTAGTTAGTTTTAAGTGTTGACTCAATAATTAAACTCAGTCTAGTGAAAACTAGACAACTAGTAGACAACTACCTTTGTCTTTTATTATAAGTTTATTCAAGGCAAGGATTTTGTCTTATTCATATATTCTTAATTTAATTCATTATTAAGTCTGGCTGATTTTCTCTACAGTATCAACTGTCCTTTCTAGCATATTACCCTACCTAGACTTTTACCAGCATAAAAGTTTCTTTGTTTCTCTGCTTCCAGGAGTTTTGTGATAAAATTAATTCTAATTTTCTTCAAATATCCCATTTCATAGTGCTATTGCCTTGCCTGGAAATATTTTCTATTAATCAATCAATCAATCAATCAATCAATTCATCTATCTATTTATTTATTATTTTGTGCAAATAATGTTTTTTATACATTACTAAAATATTCTTGTTTAAGAGTAAACATAATAACCCCTCCCCCAAGAAAATATAGACCCGCATAAGTGATAAAGTAAAGGGAAGAGAAAAAATTAAAATTAAAATTGAATAATAATGATAATAATAAATTGTAGGTATGTCCAGGTGGCACAGCGGATGGAGTACTGACTCGGGAGCCAGGAGCCCAAATCCGGCCCCAGACTCCCAACAATCACCCAGCTGTGTGACCCCATGCAAACCACCCCAACCCCATTACCCTACAAAAACTGAAAAAAAAGACCCCAAATTGAATAAAATAGTAATAATAATAATAGTAGGGGTGGCTGGGTGGCAGATAGATCACTGACCCTTCAGCCAGGAGCACCCAGGTCCAAATCTGGCCTCAGACACCAAACAGTCACCCAGCTGTGCGGCCCCAGTCAGGGCCACCCAGCCTCATTTGCCCTGCAACACCCCCAGAAAATAATAATAATAATAATAAATGTGCTTCAGTCTGTGTTCCAACACCACCAGCTCTGTCACGGGTGGGTCACATTCTTTAGGATCAGTCCATCACAAAAATTACTTCCATATTTTTCCACTGTTGCCATTGCTGATTGCAACTCCCTCCATTCATACTTCTTTACTTCCATGAACTATATATTTCTCACTCCTTTCACTCTGCCTCTGTTGTAGGGTAGTTGAGTGGCACAGCAGACAGATCCCCGGTCCTGGGGCTGAGCGGCCCTGAGCCCCCATACCACCCCTTACCCAGCATCCATCTGGCCCTATGG
The DNA here is from genome assembly GCF_037893015.1 of Macrotis lagotis. Lineage (NCBI taxonomy): Eukaryota > Metazoa > Chordata > Mammalia > Peramelemorphia > Peramelidae > Macrotis > Macrotis lagotis. The sequence goes on along the minus strand of NC_133666.1, from coordinate 224,786,281 downwards.
TCCCGGACAGGCTATCCAATCCCAGCCCCTTGCAAGAAGTAAAAAGGAAAATTTGTTATATCTGACCACTCTCCCCCCATAGTTCATCCTCTCCTCCATCACTCACGCGCCCCCTTCCCCCTGCTCCCCACCTTCTAACTCCAGATGTCTATAGCCCATTGAATATATATGCTGTTTGCTCTCCTAGCCACCTCCGATGAGAGCAAAAATTCCCTCATTCCCCCTTGCCTCCCCTCCTTCCATATCATTGCAACAGTTCATTGTAATAAAGAAAAATCTTATTATATGAAATATCTTAGCCTATTCCCCCCTCTCCTTTTTCTTTCTCCCATTACATTTCCCTTTTCTCTATTGACTCCATTTTTACACCACAGTATATCTTCAAATTCAGTTTTCTCCTGTGCTTCATCTATAAAAGCTCCTTCTACCTGCTCTTTTAACTGAGAAGGTTCATATGAGTATTATCAGTATCATTTTTCTATAAAGGAATACATGTAGTTCATCATCATTAAGTTCCTCATATGTTCTTCTTCTCCTCCACTCTCTATGCTTCACCTGAGTCCTCTATTTGAAGATCAAACTTTCTGTTCAGCTCTGGCCATTCCAACAGTAACATTTGAAATTCCACTGGTTCATTGAAAGTCCATCTTTTTCCCTGAAGAGGACATTCAGTTTTGCTGGGTAGTTGATTCTTGGTTACATTCTAAGCTCTTTTGCCTTCCGGAATATTATATTCCAAGCCCTACGAGCTTTTAATGTAGTTGCTGCTAAGTCCTGTGTGATCCTGACTGCAGCTCCATGATATTTGAATTGTGTCCTTCTGGCTGCTTGTAATATTTTCTCTTTGACTTGGGAGTTCTGGAACTTGGCTATAATATTCCTGGGGGAGTGTTTTTCTTTTTTTGATCTTTTTCTTGGGGAGTTCGGTGGATTCTCTCCATTTCTATTTTGCCCTCTGCTTCTAGGATATCAGGGCATTTTTCCTGAATAATTGTTTGAAAATGATATCAAGGCTCCTTTCCTGATCATGACTTTCAGGTATTCCAATAATTTTTAAATGATCTTTCCTAAATCTGTTTTCCATATTAGTTGTTTTTTCAATGAGGTGTTTCATATTTTCTTCTAATTTTTCATTCTTTTGGTTTTGAAGTTATTGAGTCCTGATTTCTCGTAAAATCAGCAACCTCCCTGAGTTCTATTCTTAGTCTGAAGAATTTGTTTTCCTCAGAGAACTTTCTTATCTCCTTTTCCATCTGGCCAGTTCTACTTTTTAAAGCATTCTTCTCCTCAATAACTTTTTTTTTTTTTTAGGTTTTTTGCAAGGCAAACGGGGTTAAGTGTCTTGCTCAAGGCCACACAGCTAGGTAATTATTAAGTGTCTGAGACCGGATTTGAACCTAGGTACTCCTGACTCCAAGGCCAGTGCTTTATCCACTACACCACCTAGCCACCCCTCAATAACTTTTTGAACTGTTTTATCCATTTGACTTATGCTGGTTTTTAACATGTTATTTTCTTCAGCATTTTTTTGGATCTCCTTGACTAAGCTGCTGACTTCATTTTCATGTTTTTCCTGCATCTCTCTCATTTCTTTTCTGAATTTTTCCTCTATCTCCCTCACTTGATTTACAAAGTCTTTTTTGAGCTCTGTCATAGCCTGTGCCCAATTTTTGTTTTTCTTGGAGTCTTTAGATGCAGGAGCTTGTACTTCATCATTTTCAGATTGAGTGTTTTGATCCTTCTTGGGATCACAGGCAAAGTATTTCTCAATTTTGTTCCTCTTTTTTCTCTGCTTACTCATTTCCCCAGCCTGTGCCTGGTTTTGGGGTGCTTCCTGAGCTTCTGATTATTGGTGGGATACCCCCACAAGGATCTCCGTGTATGAGGCTCTGTCTTCCCTCCTGGTCTGTGAATGACCACAAGCATGCCCCTCTGCCACAGGGCTCAGGTGGGGGCCTCTGATGTTCTATGGGGGGTCTTGATGTTGATCAGGATCTGAATGTGGTCAGAACCCCAGAGTCCTGTTCCAGGAACAGAGCTCAGCAATCTCTCTTCACTCCCCTCCCTAGGTTCAGTGCTCATGCCCTGGGGGCTCCTGCTTACCAGCTCTGCCTGTTTCCAGTTCCTGGATCTGGGCTGCCCTGGCCATGCTGCTTGCTTTGTGCCCCGAGGGCTGGGCTTCACATGCTTTCTCTGGCAGAGGTCCCCCCACTGTTCCCTCAAGTTGTGCCCGGTGCTTCCTGGGGCATAGGTGAGGAAACTGCCTCCTCTGTTGTGACCCGTGGCTCCCAGTGCCCTAGGGCTGCCTCCGGGAGGCTGAAGTTCCTTTGCTCTGGTGGCCCACCCCCTCTGGTGGGCCACCCCTTCAACCTCGTGGAGCTGAGTCTTTCTGCTCTTTTCCAGGTTACCTTGGGTTGGAGAATTGCCTCACTGGATCCTTCTGTGGGTCCTTTCTCTCGAAAATGTAGTTAGAGTCCTTAGCTTATAAGTTTTGCTCCAGATCAACTAAGAGATGGTCCTCTCCTGTCATCATCTTGGCTCCGCCCCTTAGCTAAGTCTTTGCCTGGAAATCTTTAATAGTATTATTATTATTACTACTATCAGTATTTTAAAAAATGGAGTTGATTCATTGAATCATAGATTCAAAGTCTGAAGTAACCTTAGAAACTATTTCTTTATTTTAGAAATGAGGCAACTGGACCCAGAGAGGTAAGTGGACTTGCCCAATCTCAAATGTGGAAGATACAGGGCTTAAATCCATGTCCATTGATTCCAATTCCACTCTTCTTTCTATAGTATTATACAATTACTCTTTAGTTACTGGTTGTCCTATGATACTTGTCCAGCTGAGGTAGTCTTGGTTGTAATTGTTTTTATTGCTCTCTGATTTACATATTATAGTTGGAAACTGTGGAGCTAGTGAATATAATTCCACCAATCCCACCTCTGAGTCCTAGATTTGGTGACATCCGAAACATTTCTCTGAGAGTTACTTCAGATATTGCAAATGGAGAAATTGGCTTTATCAGCAATCTTCCAATTATTCTTAATGAGCCAGAAGATTCCCCTGCAGAAGTGGTAAGTAGATTGTTTCTTACCAGTGATGATTTTTGTAGTTTAAAACATTTTTTTAATTGTGACTTTTAGGAGAGGGAAGTCTAGTTTTCCAGAGACTAATACATCAACTTGCTGATTTTCAGTTTTTAAATTGCTTAATATTTATATTTAAAAACTTGCCACAGATTGTAACTTTATGCAACTTTTCTTGATGCATTGTACATTTTTCAAATAAAACAAACTATTTAGAAATATTAACAGGACCCCAAATATAAAAAACTAATAATTTCTCAGATTTATTGTTATTTTTGGAAGAGAAATAAAGATTCATAAGTTTTTGGTTGCATAGTTGAGATTTTTTTTTTTTACTTTAACATCCCTTCACTGTGTTGCTATTTTAAAAAGTACTTAACAAAATGTGCAAGCATTAGGCAATGATTGTGTAATTAATATCAATCATTTCATAGGGATTTGTCTATTTTATCTGTTAGGTTTCTATTCCCTTACATCGTGATGGAACTGATGGGCAGGCCACTGTATTTTGGAGTTTGAAGCCCTCTGGGTTTAATTCAAAATCAGTGACACTAGATGACATAGGCCCTTTTAATGGTTCTGTTGTATTTTTATCTGGGCAAAGTGACACAATGATTAACATTACTATCAAAGCAGATGACATACCGGAAATGAATGAAACAGTAACACTATCTCTGGACAGGTAAAAATTCTTTATATCTTAAGTAATATTTGTATGTATTGAGTAGTTATACTTTTTGTCCTTATTGTGTCCTTTGAATTGGACAGTAAGAAATTAATTCAGGTGGTAATACAGTCTGATGATGGAAGCATTAATTTGCACCTTAGATTCTGATTTGAATATTAAAACACTCAAGGACTTGATCCTTTCTTTTACTTTTGATTTAACTGTGAAAGTAAAATCTCTCAGACAATGTAGAATCATCCAACATAAGTTACAGACTGATGAATTTCCTACTAAATCTTGGGAGAAGCTTTGCTTATTAGAATTTATCTGAGGTATCAAATTCATCTTTTGAATAACAACAAGTGTGTTAATGTAACAATAAAATAACCAGGTACAGATACAAAATTGTATACTACTGATGAATATGAGATTTAGCTTAAAATTCCCCAATCTATAACTTGTATGAAAACAGTATTGTAGTCTCCAAGAGAGAGGTTTATATTTTCAGTTAAAATAAAAATTTAAGACTTCAAGCCTTTTTAGTATTTGATAATAAAACTGATAACAAATTGCTATCTATTCCCTCCTAAGTCAGGTCAGTTTTCTTCAGGTAGACTAAGGTGAATGTGATTTAAGAAAGCTTAATTAACTATAATATGAATGTTTTGACATGAAACTAAAGCAGAAATGACTTCAAGAGATGCTGTTTTGCTACATTATTTAGGGAAGAAGCAACAATTATCCTTCATTTTTTTTGTAATAAATGGTTTCACAGCATTTTTTTATGTATGTATTTTTTAAAAAAACTTTAAGGCTTTTGTTGTATCTTTATTTAAATTGGAGAAAATGGTTTTTTTTGGAAATTTGGTGAGAATTTTTTTTATTAAGTGAAAGAAAAAAAACTGTTAGAGCCAATTCTGTTGGTTTTCCCGTTGCATACAGGGAAAGAAGAAACCCTATAAAAAGTTAAATGTCTTATAGGATCAAATGCATTTGGATTAAATCCTAGGGAGAAGAATTTTTTATGAAACTCTGTGAAATCTATCCTCGAAAATCCTGCCTCATTTAATTATTTTCTCCCCCTTCAAGTATAATTCCTGTCACTGTTAAATTAGTGTATAATCCTGAAAAATTAAAGAGAGATGAACAGTGAATTCAATCCTTGGCAGTAAAGCAGTCAGACTATATTTCCACAGTAATTTTGAGATCTGAGCTAAATATGTCTAAGCAAGATTTTATGACCCATAATGAAAACCTATGTTGATTGTTCTATATCTTAGTGTTTGAAAAGCACTAATTTTTGAACTTTAGACATCTAAACTTCCTAATTTTATTTTAAGGAAATTTAAAAATACATTTTGTGCAATAATGTGCCAGTACAAGGGTTGTTAAAGCTTTTCATTTTTTATTCTTTCTTTCCTATAAGCAAAAATTGTACTCCAGGCAGTTATGTACCTACAGGACTGCAAATGTAAATTGGCTTCTTTTTCATTTTAAGAAAATTAGCTCATAGTTTAGATATGTTCACCTTTTATTAGTATGTATCAGTATCAGTTCATTACTTCAGCATGCTTCTGCCATCTTAGTTTTGTTTATGACCAAGAAGAAATGCTGGTTTTTAATGCTGGTCTTACATTCTTTTAATAATTCTTCATTTAAGATTTTTAATGTATATCATTACTTTACATAAAAATTCATTCCAAGAAGACAGTATGATTTAAAAGGATCAAATGCTTACTGTTAATTTTTAAAAGTTCTTCTTCCTGGGCAACCTGAAATAAAACTACAAGCCATTAACTAATCAAAGTAGATTATAATTGCTTTTAGTAATATTCCTGAAAAGAATTTAATGGATCAGTTTGATATGATTGTTAGGGAAACTTTCAAACAAGCTAGATTCAAACTTATTGATCTCTGAATTTCATATTTACATAGTTAAACTGCCTTGGTCAAGAAACTTTATTTTCAAAATCCATTATTTTATTTGCTAATTAAAATTTATAACTTCTATTTGATTTATTATTTCCTTTTCTGAAAATCAGGAACATTCTCAGCATACCAGTCTGATAGAATATTTTCCTTTTTTAAATGTTTATAAATCTAATAACTAGGCATTAGCCTATGAGCATGTCATAGCAAAACATAAAGGGAGAATGAAGTCTCTTCAGTGAGAATTCCTAAATTTGAATCAGTTAATTGAGGATGAGGGATTGATGTTTATGGTTCATTTTTTGGCTACAAATGTAGTTGTCTATTACTTACCATGATTATTTTTGAAAATTTTGTGAATTCCTGGGTTTGTCCTCAAGCAAATGATTAAAATAAATCTGCATTTTTCAGCTTGCATGATTTCTATACTGCCCCACTCCCAATCAAAGGACAAAAGGCTTTAGATACTGAGAATTAAGTTTCTTTAAAAACCTAATTAAAGGCTCTAAGTAATTATAAATGGCTTGAATAAAATTTGCTCAGCTGCTGCAGTCTGTGGGCATGTACAGTACTTGGCAAGCATCTAGTTTCTTGGAAGAGGGCTGTTGAGGAATGTCTTGAATGGGTCTTGACATGCTGGTTCGTCATGGGGTCATCTCACACAAGTGGGAACTGCCCAACCTCTTGCTAGCAATTGTAAATACCAAAAGCACCCAGTGAGCAGGGTTCTCATAAAGTGAACATTATTAACAATTAGAAAGAGGGGGAAGAAAATAATTTCTTTATCTTTACCCTTCTATTCTAAGTTTGGTACAGTGTTCTTGAGATTCTGGTAAATGGCATTTTTTTATTGGCTTCCCCTTCCCTACTTCTTTCTGTTGACAGGGTAGAAACTGAAAGGTTTGTCGTGTATTTTGGGTAAGTGCACAAAATAATGTTTTTGGTGAATCAACTTTTGTTTTGCAAGTAATTATTTTGGAATACACACCTTTTCTACAATTCATTTTTTTTGCATATTTTGCTTTTCTTATCAGCCTGTGCATGTTTTGTGTGTAGTTTCAATTATGGATGATTTGGGTTTCTGTCAAACTTTTTTTTTTTTTGGTATGGGAAATCTGACTTGCAACGTGTAGTATTTGATGTTTGAGATGATCACACTCCTGTTCTTAATTTACAATTTTGGACCATAGTTTTCGTATAAGAAAATTTATGTACAGATAAATGTTTTTTGTTGATAAAGCTCATATAAGTTCAAAATCAAGGTGGCAGAAGGTTGGGAATTATTTCTTATCCCTTCTCCCCCTCCTATTTTCTGTGAGTCTGAGCAATGGAATTTTGCAGCTCTACTTTATCATCTTACTTGTATTTTTTGAAAAATAGAGAGGAAATCATTAGACTTCTCAGTTACAGTGCATGCTAGTAAATCATTAGTTAACACTAGTTAGAATATGCAGGGATGCATTATGTTTATAAATGCAGTATAGGCCAACTCCTAATAATCAACATATAAGTTTCTGGTCTCTTGATTGTTTGGACTTGTATTGACATTTTAATTTTTTACCCAGTTTCTCTTCACCATTTTCATTTTATTTATTTTTTTGAGCAGCATCTGCTCAATAAATTTGAACTAATTTTAATGCTCAAATGTAATATATTTAGGAAGGCAAATTTGCTTGAAAAAATGGCACATATATTAAGTATCAAATAATTCTGTATTTTATTTTATCCTTGATTCTTTATACTATTACAAAAGATGGTTTTAATCCAGGGATGAGTAGTCCACTTGATGTGAGATGTTACGTTCATTCCTCCACCATATGGACCTTGAAGTATGTTGAGCTGTCATGATGGATGTATTATAACATTGAAGTTTAAATACTTCCTATTGTTTTCTAGGAAATATCATTTGGGCATGTTCAGGGACTAGGCTCACATCCTGACCTTTCATGCCCCATCTCTACTACCACATATCACCAGTCTCATTCGCCTTAGAGTCACTCGATCATTATGCATTTATTAAATGCCTACTCGTGCCTGGCACTGTGATGAGAAAATAAGGGCTAAAGTTCTTACATTCAAGGAGTTCATAATCTAAGCCTTGGCTACCATTTTCCTAATAGTGTTGATGATCAAGAATAAAACAGTTCAGATATTTATTTGGAAGGAGTACACTAGTTGTTGGTTTTTAATACCGAGAGCTACATGCAGTTTTTCATTCTGTGTCTCCTTGAGTATGATGATATATAGGACTAGGAGTTAAAAATTAGGAATAAGATACTTTATAGTAAAATGCTTTAGAGGGTCAACTAGGTGGCACAGTGGATAAAGTCAGGACTTGGAGTCAAGAAGAATTGAGTTCTTACTAGCTTTGTGATCCTGGGCAAGCCACTTAATGCCTCACTTTCCTCATCTATAAAATGGAGATAATAATAATAGCACCTATTTCTCAGGGTTGTTGTGAGGATCAAATGAGATAATATTTTTAAAGTTCTTAGCCCAATGCCTGGCACCTACTATATGCCTAATAAATACTTATTTTAAAAAATTCTCAGAGTATTATATAAAATATCTTATTCTCTAATTCATCTGATTCTGTTTTCCTTTAGAAAGATAGCAGTATTTTGTCCAAATTTTGGTGGATGAAAAGCTATTAAGGAACTTTTAAGTGGCAAAGAATATCAGATAATAGTAATTATATGTTGTAATATGTACTTTTATTTCATATATGTATGTACATATTTAAATTTAAAAATGATATGTGTACCTTTCTATTAGCTCAGTTTATCCCACATACTTTCATTTTTTTATTCTTGGTCTTTATATAATTATACTATAAGTGATTGAAAATTTACTTATAATTCTCTAAAATTGTAGAAATAGCTGATCAAGGGGCAATTTTTCCACCTGGACAAAACACAGTACAACTGTGTACAACAGAGGATTAACACTTATATAGCAGGCTTTTTGTTTGTTAGGTATGCATGTGTGTGACATAGTGAAACAGATTACAATAATCATCTAAATCTCATTTTCATTGTTTGTTACATTTAGGTTTTAAGTGAATGACTGGGTCAATTTTTATAATAAACTAACTTTTAGGTTCAGTTATAAAACAGCATTTCATGACTCTGATTTCCTGTAAACTTTATTTGTTTGTTTGTTTGTTTTTTGTTTTTGCAAGGCACATGGGGTTAAGTGGCTTGCCCAAGGCCACACAGCTAGGTAATTATTAAGTGTCTGTGACCGGATTTGAACCCAAGTACTCTTGACTCCAAGGGTGGTGCTTTATCCACTGTGCCACCTAGCCGCCCCAACTGTACCACCTAGCCGCCCCTCCTGTAAACTTTATTACAGATTAATTTTACTTTCAGAAATAGAATTCTTTACAGACTGTAAATTATTCTCTTGTGACTTTCCAGCATCAGTGTAGAAAATCAGGTCCTGAAATCTGGTTATACTAGCCGTGATCTAATCATTTTGGAAAATGATGACCCTGGAGGAATATTTGAGTTTTCATCTGCTTCCAGAGGACCCCATATTATAAATGTGAGTAGAAAAGAAACTTGTTTAACTCATTTGAGCATATAACTTTAGAGGATAAATATCATATTGGATTCTTATTTTAGGCTTATAGGCTTCTCTTCTTTTTAAGGAAGGAGAATCTGTTGAGCTCCACATCATCCGCTCTAGAGGAGCCCTTGTCAAACAGTTTCTTCACTATAGAGTGGAGCCAAGAGATAGCAATGAATTCTATGGAAATATGGGGGTCCTAGAATTTAAGCCTGGTGAAAGGGAGATTGTAATTACTCTGCTGTCAAGAGTAGATGGAATTCCAGAGGTATGACATTTTATTATACTTAATTTCTCGCCTGAGGTTAGATGACAAAAAATTTTGTACTTGGGAATGTCATATAAAGTTAGAGTGAAAAAGAGGAAATCAAATTGCTAAGAAGTTATCAATAGGTATTCAGTTTTTTCATCTATAGAATAAGAGAGTTGAATATGTGTTATGTAAGTTTCCCTCTCAGCTCTAACATTTTGTGCTTTTTTTTCAGGTAAACATACAATATGCATGTTAACACATGTTATTACACATGCATGCATGCATGCATAATACCAAATAAAATGTAATGTTTCCATGAATATTGGTAGATTTCTATTTTATGTAAAGAACTCAACAGATAGAAACTACTAGGAAATTTTTAGTTTTAGCTCAGATTAATTTTTTTGATTTTCCTTCACATTTGCTTGGTTGTTAAATAATCTTTAATGACTGAAAATAGGTAATATGTTAATGATTTAATATGGAACCAAAGACATTTTTGAGTATTTTTGTTTTTACTTTAAGGAAATAAGCTTAAGGTGCCAAATTGCTACCCATTCATTGCAACCATCTGGCCATAACACTTTACCTGTATAGAAGATGTAACAGCTTTGAAGCACAGTATCATAGTTAATTCTTATAATAACCCTAGGTGCTATGCAGGGAAAATAATATTATTTCATTGCTATGAAAAGGAAACAACATCAGTTCTGACCCGCACAATGGAAGAGCAAGAATTAGAACTTTCATCCCTGACTCTTACCCCCCACCTTCTTTCTACTCTTTAGATTCCACTCCATGGGGGTGGTTAGGTGGCACAGTGGATAGGGCGCTGGCCCTGGAGTCAGGAGTACCTGAGTTCAAATCTGGCCTCAGACACTTAATAATTACCTAACTGTGTGGCCTTGGGCAAGCCACTTAACCCCATTTGCCTTGCAAAAACCTAAAAAAAACATTCTACTCCATGGGCGCTTTGTCCCTATACTACAAAGCCAGAATCCATGTGGTTTTAAGTTAATTTTAATTAGTTTTTTCTAGTATAGTTTTTATTGGCAAAGGTATCAAGAAAAAATTCATAATTTTAAAATATAAATAGGCCTAACTTGTTGAATTGAGCAATATTATTTTTTAAATTCCATTTTATGAAGAAATATTTTAAAAGGTAATTAGAAGAATCTTGTCTTCTTTGTTTTCAAGCACATTTCTGGAATTTTTTTAATTTAACCTGTGATTTCATTATAGAGCAAAAGTTTAAAACTTTTTTTTTGTGTATTATGGATCCCTTTGATGATGTGAAATGATGCTGTTAAAATGATAAAACACATGCACACACACACACATATACACAAACACACATTCCTTCTGAATACCTACTTTCCCCTGAAACTGGATCCTAGGCTGAGACTCCATGGTATATGGAAACTCCCAGGTAAGAAACTCCCACCTGCTCTACCTCCTGTAGCCTCAGTTGTTGTCTGGGGTATGATGTCACAGAAAAAATGTTAGAGGCAGACCTTTAATCCAAGTCTTTTTTCCTGAACTCTATGCTAGCTCTTAATCCATTTTGCCACTTTTGAAAAATATTATAAATTAAGTTTTCTAAGCATTATTTAGTCTTTAGGGAATGTATGGCCACTCACAGTTCACAATTTCAGGATTTGTTTTTTAATAACTTAACATCTTCCTTTTAGTTGGATGAGCACTACTCTGTGATTCTCAGCAGCCATGGTGCACGGGAAAGCAAGCTGGGAAGTGTCACAATGGTCAACATCACTATTTTGAAAAATGATGATCCTCATGGGATTATAGAATTTGTTTCAGATGGACTAATTCTCACAATAAATGAAAGTAAAGGGGAAGATATATTTTCTGGTAATTACTTTTAGATATATTTTCTGGTAATTACTTTTATTATATCTCAACTCATAAAGGTGCCCTTAACTGGGAGTGCAATTTTCAGTTATATTTTCTTTCTTTCTTTTCTTTTTTCTTTCTTTCCTTCCCTTCCCTTCCCTTCCCTTCCCTTCCCTTCCCTTCCCTTCCCTTCCCTTCCCTTCCCTTCCCTTCCCTGCCCTGCCCTGCCCTGCCCTGCCCTGCCCTGCCCTGCCCTGCCCTGCCCTGCCCTGCCCGCCCCCCCTCCCCTCCCCTCCCCTCCCGTTCCCCTTCCGTTCCCCTTCCGTTCCCCTCAGCTACTTCATAGGGAAAAAGCCCCTAAATCCTCATGATAAATTTGAAGTCAAGTAAAACACATCCCTACATTGTCAGTGTACAAAAATATCTCATTTTTCTCGAATTTATCACCTCTTTTTTAGGAACTGGACAGTGTAAATGATCACCAATCCTTTAAAACTGTGATGATCATTGCATCGTTCAGAAATATTAAATCTTTCAAATCTGTATGTTTTTACAATGCTGTTGTTCACTTGTTTTTGCTTACCTTACTTTGTATCAGTTTTTATACATCTTACCATGTTTCTTCACTTGCTTTTTGACCAGTCAACTACCTAGTGGATTCAGTTAGGGCTAACCTCCATTAATTCAATTCAACAACTATTTACTAATAGTTGCATCATTCTGGGCACAATATAGGCATACAGGCTACATTTAGAAAGTACAAGCTTCTAGGAGAAAAGAAAGTAAGAGTCCCACTATGCTCTGCTCTTAACCATGGACATCTGCAGTATTGTATAGTTACTCTTCTGTTGCCATAGAATAGGCAGGGTTTTGATAAGTTGAAGAGAGTCCAGACAAAACCAATCAAGGATGGTGAATAGTGTTGCAATCATGACATATATAAATATATTATATATACATATATGATATATATGTATAAATAAATATATTCATACATAAAGATTGATTGAGGGAACTTGAGATACTTAGCCTAGGGAAGATTTAAAAGGGATATGCTAGTTGTTATCAAGTATTTAAAGGACCTTTTGTGGGAAATTTAAGCATGATGTGAGGAAATCTCCTAACAATTAGAAATATTATGAAGTTCTCTTGAGAAGTATGAACTTCTCATTGAAGGACTTTAAGCAAATGTTACAGTAACATATACTTGTCATATATTTTGTATATATAACTTTTTTATGCATGATTTGTAGTACTTGGTCAGTGAGACCATGCTAATCCTGAAATTCTGTGCTTCTGGTAATATACATGGAGTAATATGATAGATAATATAAAATTTGTATACTAAATAATTCAAAAATTCATACTCTTTATAAGATATAAACACAAATAATAGCAATATGCAATGTTAGAAGATAGATGGAAAACAAATTGGGAGAGTTTTTTACTTAAAAAGAGAATTAGGAAAGGCAAATATAGGAAGTGAAATTTGAATTGTACCTAAAGTACTTGTAGGATTCAATGGCATATATAGGAAACAGCATAGGCAAAGAAAGGTATGAAGATGAAGAAGAATAGGGTATCCTCAGGGAATAGTGAGTCTTTTGCTGAATCCTAGAGTTATAGAGGTACACAATATGAGATAAGACTGGAATTTTGAATTTTAGGTAAAGTGGTGTAAATTGTATTTGTTGGTCAGTAGAAAGCCTTGGAAGCATTCTAAGCAGAAATAGAAGATGGGCAGACATATGTTCAATCTGGAAATGATAGACAGGATAAATCAGAGGATTTCAGAGCTTTTCAAAAGCTTTTCATGTCAAAATTGTGCATGACTTAAAAGAGATAAAAGCCAGATGGCAATGGGGCTTCTCCAGTGAAGCAAGAGTCTGGGGGAGAAGATGTACCATCCTGGTTAGATTTAATTTCTTTCCAGCATTATATCAGACTGGGATAAGAAATCACATATCTTGAGAATAATGCAATTCCATTTCACTCTAGAAACCATTTTTCTTGCCCATCTTTTTTCAAGTTTGCATTATCAGTGTCTTTGTAAATAATGCAAACTTGAAAAAAGATGGGCAAGAAAAATGCCATTATTTTATGGCAAATAACTTTTTATTTATGATAACAAAGCAAATCATGCCTTTAAAGGCAGACAAGGTTGGTATATATTTTGGGCATATATCTTCAAGACTACACTAAACATGATCTCCTTTAGAATAGGGATAATTTTTTTTTGCTTTTGTATTCTCAGATATCTGCATTTGTTTCATTTTTATTTATACCCATAATAGCATAATTTTATTTCAGATATCTGATATTTATTGATTGGTAAACATCTGATATATTAATAATCAAGTATTTTTAATTTTAAATTTTGTTTAGTTGAATTCTTAGTTTTCCATTTGTTATTATGTATGAAATATACATAAATGCATAAGTATAAATGAAATTTATATTATGCTTATTTATATTTCATAGCTGCTTATGAAATAATAAGAAAGCGGGGCAATTTTGGCAATGTTAGTGTATCTTGGGTGATTAGTCCAAATGCGACAGAAGATGTGTTCCCTGTACAAGAGACCATTTTCTTTGGAGATCAAGAATTTTCCAAAAACATCACAATTTATTCTCTACCAGATGAGGTAAGTATTGTACACCAGGTCTTTCTTAAAGTAAGCAGGTTAGTATTTCTTAGATGAATGGTAATTTGAATGTCTGGTAATTTAGAAAAATGAGGCATATGAAAAAAGAGTAATTTTGTTTTGTGAATCCAAGAGTACTAATATCTTATTATAATATGAAAAAGAAGCAATGAGTGAACATTTATTGATATTATTCACTATTTTGAAGCATAAGATGGGATCATAAGCTCCAGGGTATCCCCTTATCTGAGGACAGAATGCAGGTGTGATCAGCCAGAGTAGTGACTTGTCTCTGGCCTTTCTTTGTGTCCCAGCATCAGAGCAGTGTCTAGCACTGTGCAATAAATATTTAATAACTGATTGATTGATTGACTGAGAATCCCACTCTATTCCAGGTCATGCTGCTGCTGCTTTGTTTCTTGCAATCATTGTCTCCTGAAGTGTCTTTCAGAAATATTTAAGAAATTGCTGACTGTCGTTTATTGACATGACATGTCTTTTCTATTATCTAAAAGAGCAGTCACCTAGGATCATGGAGAAGTAGATACTAGAGGAGAAAAGTGAAGAGAGGATTAGTAAGCATTCTGTATGGAATTAGTATCACACTACTAAGATCATTGACCAGTACCTTTTGACACTATTTTCAGAGACAGAACAGAACTGAACTGAATAAAACAATAGCATTAGCCAGTTTGGCATTTCTTATATTAATAATGAGAACAAAGAATGATACAAGCATGATAAGGAAGCCCAGAAGTCATGATATTTAAGCTATAAGGCAGAAAAGAAAGAACATCTCTGACCCCTTAAACTTCAAATGAATCATAATTCTCTTTTTGATGGTGGTTATTGTTTTTTGCAAGGCAATAGGGTTAAGTGAATTGTCTAAGGGCACACAGCTAAGTAATTATTAAGTGTCTGAGACTGGATTTGAACTCAGGTCTTCTTGACTCCAGGGCTGGTGCTCTATACTCTGTACCACCTAGCTGCCCCTGAATTCTGATTCTTAAGAGTGAGAGGAAGAGTAGGAACAGATACAAGAAATAGATACATGGGATGGGTCATATGCAACATTAGTAATGATGGTTATACCAACAGAACCAGAGTTACAAAATATCAATATTATGTCAAACTCTGTGACATAATATTGATATTTTATGTACTGATTGTAATACACTAGTATCAGATTTTTACTGTCCTTTAAAAGATGTCAAATCTCAATCACTATTTTGAATTTTTCTTTATGCTAGTCTCCAGAGAGATTTTTCTTTATTTAGAAATTCATTTTTAAATTGTGTCACCATATTTTTCAATTCATTTCAGAACTTTTTATATCTTTACAGAAAGGATAGCAATAGTACATGTGATTCTCATTTTTAAATGGCACAAGTCAAAAAGTCTTTATTTCTTGTTAAGTATTTTAAACAAAAGTGAGTACATGGTTAGGTAGTTAGATAATTGTTACTATATTGTTTTTGTTGCTGTTGTTTCATTTTTTTCTCCTCTCTTCCTAAATTCTAATTTAACACTGATATATTTCATGTAGTTTAAACATTTTTTCCCCTGGACAATGGAAGAATGTGTAATAGATAGAAATTCAATTTTTGGGTTTGAATCCTAATTTTGCTTATTATATAGTCTTGGGCAAGTCACTTCTCTAAATTAATATTCCTTCATCTGTAAGATGAGGGAGTTCTATTTGGTGATTGATAAGATTCGTTCACTACACTAGATCCTATGAGATTCCAAAGATCACTTCTTAAAACATTATTCTATCTCTAAAATGGTAATAGATTATGCAATGAAAGTATCATTTTTTATTTCTTAGTTATCAACATGAAATGTGTCTTAATCATAGATTTTTGAAAGCCTTTCTTATTCTATTTTTTAATAGATACCTGAGGAAATGGAAGTATTCACAATCACCCTTTTTAATGCCACTGGTGGAGCCAAAATGGGAAATATAACTACTGCAACCCTGCAGATCAGAAGAAATGATGATCCAATTTATTTTGCAGGTGGCATGCCTGTCTTTCTGAATAATTTATGTAAATTTCTAACAAAGAGGTGTTTTTTTAAATGAAATTTTTTAAAAACCTAGTACAATGCTTCTTTAAATATGGTTTGGTAGTATGAGATTTATCTAATCAGCTATAAATCTTGGCAAATATTTTAAAAGGCCTTCTAAAAGATGAAAGAAATAAAATAAACTCTAATACTATTTGGCTAATTCTCCCTTTTGAGCCCCCAAAGAGCACTTGTTATTTGCTTTTCTTTTAGTAGAGGAGAAAAGGATCTCCCTTTTGTTTTCTTTTAGAATCTACAGTCCAGCTGCTTCAGTGTCTGGTTGGCCTGACTGCCTTCTTCATGATTATCATAAAGTTGATTCTTTCCCTCCCAGAGACTTGAATAAAAAGTTGGATTAAATGGCAATACATGCTGTTAAACCTTTGAATATTTTAAATATATTACTGGTTGCTGGTGAATATTTTTGTTTTAATTCTATTTCTTTGAAACCTTTGTCCTCAATTTTATATGGTTTTGTTACATTGCATATTATTAATTCTCCCGTGGCAGGAACTATTTGAATCAATGTTGGTTGATGCATATTAATAACTATAAATCAGAAAGTATTTTTTTTGTGTGCATACTCAATGTTATCAAGACAAAATCAAGAAGTAGTGAGGTGTTCCTTCATAGACTTTGCAACCTTATTGGAGAAACAAAAATGATTCACATAAACTATTAGCAGATAACACAAGCTTCCATAATTAAGGCTAAATTATTTGCTCCAGACTCAGCAAGCTATCTGAATGCAGAAAAAAGGGAGTTCCCTGAAAGCTGGAGAATCAGAAAAGGAGATGGATCTTTAACTGGACTGAGATGAATAAATAGAATTTGAACAGGCAGTGGGGGGGGTGCCACATTGAGGGAAATAATAGTGAGTGTATGAAGGCAATAAAGACATGCAGATAGACTTGGATCTAAATTAGCCAATATAAAGAATCAAGAAATTTGATACACTTTTTTTTCCTCTGTGTATTTCAGAACCTCATGTGCTGTGGATTAAGGAAGGTGAAGTCGCTAACTTTACAGTTCTTAGAAATGGCTCCCTTGATGTTGCCTGCACTGTTCAATATGCTACCAGGGATGGAAGAGCTACTGCAGAAGAAGGAGACTTTGTTCCTATTGAACAGGGAGAAATACTCTTTTTTGAAGTTGGGAGAAGAGAGCAGATTATATCCATATCTGTTAATGAAGATGACATTCCTGAAACAGATGAACCCTTTTATGTTATCCTCTTTAATTCAACAGGTTAGAAAATTAATTGTGCATCAGTTCACTTCCCTTTAATTGTATTTTGAAGGGAGGCAGCTGCCTTGTTGAATAGAGTAATGAATAGAGAGCTGGCCTTAAGACCTAGATGTAAATTCTGCCACTGACTCATATTGACTTTGTGAACTGGGTGAGTGATAAGCTCACATTATTCTAGAAGACAATTCTCACAATCTTTATATTGCAAAGTAGATGCCAAAAGATGCTAGGAGTTCCCTGTACCAAATGAAATCATAGGGCCTGACCTTACCTTAACCCTTTAAAAATTATATATATATATATGTAAAAATTATATATATATATATAATATAAAAATAAGAGATTGCCTTTCCAGCCTTATTCACATATTCCCTTTTATGCACTTTACATTCATTTGTTATTCAGTTGTTCAGCCATGTCCAACTCTTTGGGATAGCAAACTAGCTGTTCCACAGCAAATTAGACCCCTCTATCTTCCACTCTCTCTTGAAGTTGGTCCAAGCTCATGTTTGTTCCTTCCATGACATCCTCTGCTCTTTTCTTTTCCTTTTGCCTTCAGTCTTTCCTGACATCAAGGTTTTTGCATTCTAGTCAAACTGAATTCTTTTCCATTACTTGGTCTTGTTATGACTTTTCCCACTTCTATGACTTTGAGCATTCCATTACTCATGAAATAAATTCCATCCTATTTCCACCTGTTAAAATGCTCTAAATTTATGACCCAGTTCAGGCTTCTCCATGAAACCTTTCCTGCTTTTCCTCTCCTCTGACTAAACCCTTTCCCTTCCCTCCCATTTGAAGATGTTGCCTTTCTCCTTAGTTCTCATGCTATTCTCCAAGAAATAGCATGGCATAGTAAAAAGAGCACTGGATTCAGTCATATTGCTCTGAACTTTTAACCCATCTCTGACATTTATTAACTGCAAATCACTTATCTCCATTTCCTCCCTTCCTGAATTCTGTATCCCCATGGTATTCACACTTCTATATTAAGTTGTATTATAGTTACTAGTTATTACAGTTATTAGTACAGATTAAACGTCTTGAAGGAAAACACTAAGATTCATCTTGTTTCTCTTCAAGTACCTAGCTTCTTGAATTTGCTTAATAAATACTTGTTAAATGAAGGAATTGATCTTTAGTGCAGTATGGCCAAGAGAATATTCTTTAGACTAACATCCCTTCTACTTCTCTTCTATGAAAACACTTTGGTGGACTGGCAGGTTTAGATTATGTTGGTGATGAGTTGAGGTGAAATGGGAATAATTATTCAGATTTGTGCATGGTTGAGTGTATATGATGGCCACTTGCTCCCTGAGAATTCAAAATGCCCAGCTCCAGATAGGGTGTGGGTCAAGATGGGGGCAAGGGTCAGTCAGTCAGTCAACAGACATTTATGGAACAGTCATATGCTAAGCCCTGGATTACATGGGTGGGTTTGCCAAGGAGAAGAAAAAGCAAAGCACAGTCCTTGCTCTCAAGGAGATCATATCTTAATGGGGAGGGGAATCATATTGTTCTACAAAAATATTGCTTAGATGTCCCCAGACTCTGTGTTGGGGAATCATGTTCAGCATAATTATATGCCATGCTCTTGCTTGGAAATTGTAGGAGAGTTATTGAACTACTCCAAGGCTCTAAAAGTGAGGGTAGTAGTATTATTTGTAAAATCTCAAAAGGTCGTAATGTGGAAACTGCTTTGTAAACTTTGAAGTAGCTTATGAATATGAACTATATTAATTACTTTCTTATCATGATCATAAGTTTCCCTTTATGGCCCAATTCCATTGGATTCTGGCAGCCCTGTGTCATTTTCTACTGTTGTCAATCATATATTCCAGATCCTTGAATGAATATTTTATTTTTTTATTTCACTCTTCAGTTTTATTTATTTTATTTTGAATTTAAGAAATAAAACAAATATTTCCAAAACATGGTAAAATAGAAAAAAGATGATTGCACATGAAACTTCAAATCCAACATGTAGAACTTGCTAGTCATTCCTTTTAAATATATCGTGAAGTTATCATGTAACTTTTCCCTTTTTTCCTCCCCCTACCCTGGAGATAGTTACCATTAGATACAAATATGTATGTAATATATGGATATATAAAATCATTATTCATATTCCTATTTATCAGTCCTTTATTTGGAATCAGATAACATATTTCTTCTTCTTTTGTAGTTAATTTGGGTATTTATAATAAAATGACTCTTTCGAAGTTGTTCTTAGATCAATATTCTCTTGGTTCTGCTCATTTCGCTCTTCATTATTTTGTGCGTCTATCCATGTTTTTCTGAGATCATTGAGCTCATCATTTCTTGCAGCACCGTAGTATCCATCATGATCATATACCTCAACTTGTTCAGCTATTTATTTCCTAATTGATGAATATCCCTGCAATTTCCAGTTCTTTGCTGGCACAGAATGTTACTATAAATATCTTAGAATATTCTATCTAATGTTCTTTTCCTTTCCCCTATTCCTCTTTGGAAACAGACTTAGTCATGGTATTTCTGGGTCAAAATGTATAGGCAGTTAATAATTTTGTGGGCATAATTCTAGATTAGTCTCCGGTATTGTTGGGTCAGTTCACAATTCACCTAACAGTGAATTGGTGTCCCAGTTTTTCCACATTCCCTCCACTTTCTCCTTCAGACGTTATTGTCAATCTGATAGGTGTAAAATAATATCTCAAGGTTGTTTTAATTTGCATTTCTCTAATCAATAGCTGATTTTAAAAGGGGCAGGATTTTTCTTTTCTCTTCTGCCTCTGATGTGCCTCCCCATGCCCTCAGATTAGCTTAGGAGGTAGCGTTTTTGTTCCTAAAGTGGAGAACTGGTATCTCTTGAAACAGCCCATTTTTGTTGCAAAGTACATCCTCAGGGAAATATATTTATGATTTCAGAAATCAGATTTGTGAATAGAGTATTTGTTTTTTGCCACATTGTGTTCTTAGAAACTCCATTATAAAGGAGATTGTTACAAGGAATACTATATTTTCTCATGGGAAGATTATTGGAATTGGGAGTTAAATGTTGCCAGCAAAGGATCTGGTATTAATCAAATTAGGTCTGTGACTATATTTGTGTCACAGAAACAATTTTAGTCACATATATTTGCTGCTCTAATAATTTAAGCTAGTTAAATTATGCTTCAATTCATAATCATAGAATTTTGTAGCTGGAAGAGGACTTATAGATGATCTGATTGACTCATGATTTTGAAGATAATAAGTGGCAATTACACAATGCTTTAAGGTTTATAAAATAGTTTAAAATATTTCCTCATTTAATCTTTATAAC
Source organism: Macrotis lagotis (assembly GCF_037893015.1). NCBI lineage: Eukaryota > Metazoa > Chordata > Mammalia > Peramelemorphia > Peramelidae > Macrotis > Macrotis lagotis. The sequence continues at coordinate 224,765,651 of NC_133666.1, read as the reverse complement.
AACTTTGAGAGATGGTTGTAATCCTCATTTTAAATATGAGGAAATGGAGACATACAGGGTTTCAGTGACTTCTCAAGGGTCATAGAACCAGTAAGTATTTGACCTTAGATCTTCCTGACTCAGGGGTCATTTTTCTGTCTACCTATTGTTTCTTACTGGATGATAGAAAGATTAGATGTTAGATACTCTTATCTAAGAGAAATGAAATTGATGTTAAGTCAAGAAATACTAATTAAAGATCTACTGTGAAAAGCATTGTGCTTGCACATGAAAACCATGCAATTAAGCGGATTTGGGGAAAAAGAACATGTATGTATAAAGTAAGCTTGGGAAAGGAAAGAATATTAACAAGTAAAGGGATCAAAGAAGGCTTTGCTGGAGTATGTGGCACCTGAACAAGGTCTTGAAGGAAGCTAAGGATTCTGAGGAAAGATTTGGAAGAAGGCATTGCTAGTAGGGCAGCTAGTTAGGCACCTGCAAGGAGATGAAGTTGACCTTGGGGAAGAGCTGGGAGTCTAGTTTAGATGGAATGGAGGATGCATCAAAGAGAGTAAGAGGACAGTCTGAGAAGGGAAGGAGAGCCTTCAATATCAAGTTAAAGAGTGGTTATTTTAAGGGGCAGCTAGGTGGCGTAGTGGATAAAGCACCAGCCTGGGAGTCAGGAGTACCTGGGTTCAAATCTGGTCTCAGACACTTAATAATTACCTAGCTGTGTGGCAAACCCTAAAAAAAAGTGGTTATTTTAACCTCAGAAACAAGAAGTAACTGAAGGTTTTCTAACATTAGAAAAATACTGTTAGAGCTTTCCTGAGTTAGGATAGTTTTGGTATTAAATTGGATTGGAAAGGGGAGAGACTAGAATATGGGGGTCAGAGGAAGACTATTAGAGTAGTGAAAGAGTGGAGAGGCTCTGTTTCTTTTTGCTGTGGTTCCTATGCATGATTCTCTCATTTGCCAATTCCCTAGCATGAGTTGATGAAGGCCTGCACAAGAGAATGGCTTTTTAGAGGAGAGAAGAGGACATATGGTAGAGATATTACAAGTCTTGGTAACCGATTAGATTTGGTGAGTGAGAAGTCAAGGATGACATCCAGATTAAGGAGTTATGAGGATGATAGTGCATTTTATGATAATAGGAAAGTTATGAAGGGGAAGGAATGGATGGGGGAGTGTGAAATAAGAAGTCCAATTAAAAATTACTATAATAAGAGAAATAATATAGTATTATTCATTTGTCATATGACACTTGTTGAAAATAGTTTCATTCTTGCCAGTGAATCTAAATTTATACAAACAATGTGTTGAGAAAAATTAAGTGAGTATGACAGATTTTGAATGTAATAAAAAATGAACTTCTAGTATAGTTACTTAAAACTTTTGTATTTTAAACTAGGTGACACAGTAGTATATAAATATGGAATAGCCACTGTTATAATTGAAGCTAATGATGATCCAAATGGTATTTTTTCTTTGGAGCCTGTGGACAAAGCAGTAGAAGAAGGAAAAACCAATGTATTTTGGTAAGCAAACATTAGTTCTACTTCAATGATGATCTTTTTGATGTTTTTTTAATCTAAAAATATGTATGTCTTAGACTTTCCTACCTTCAGGCTTTTAGGATGATAAATAGTAAAAATATTTTATTTTATGACATAAAGCTAGGGTATTTTACTTTAGCCATCATTCTGTTTTTGCAGGACATGGTATGACATGACATAAAATGATATACTCCTAACAAATTAGGTGAACTTTTTTTTCAGAGTTGACTGGAAAACTCTGAAAGATGGACAGTGAGTAGGAATATATGAAAATAGAAAAATGTCTATTTGGAGATTACAGAGGAAATCTGTGTTTGACTTTCTTACTCAATTTATAATCCATTATTTATGAAGCAATTGCAAATGAATTTTATTTGATATGATTAATTACACAGGATTTTGAGGCACAGAGGACACTTTGGAAATGTTTCAGTGATGTGGCAGTTGTTTGAGAATGATTTTGCTCTACAGTCTGGACAAGAATTCTATGAAACTTCAGGGATAATTATGTTCATGGATGGAGAAGTATCCAAACCAATAACTCTCCATGCTATTCCTGATAAAATTCCTGAGTTCAATGAATATTATGTTCTAAAGCTTGTGAATATTTCAGGTATGACTTCTCTAGATTTTCTTACTATTAACACTGGAATGCTTATAATTAAACATATACCCTTAGAAAATTAGATTTTGGTGATACTGTTGTAGATATTGAGAATATTCCATTTTGTCTGTGTGTGTGTGTGTGTGTGTGTGTGTGTGTGTGTGTGTGTGTGTGTGTGTGTTTGTGTCCTAGGTGCTGAGAGAGATATAAAGTTTAGATGAGATGGAATGATTCTTCCAGGAGTTTGTAGTTGGATAGGATGCAGAAAACTAAAGCATACAATAATGTGCCTCATTAGAAATATAGAAAACAAAGAACTGTAGGAGTTCCAAGTGGGAACATCTTGTTATCATCATCAACAAGCATATGTCAAGCATTTACCATCTTCCAAGCACTGTATGGAAATGCAAAGATAGTTAAAAAAAATAGATCTTGCCTTCAACTCACATTCTATTGGAAAAGATAACATGTAAAAATTGATGTACATGTAAGATATAGACAATGGAAGTGGAATGTAATCTCAGAGGGAGGGAGTCTTTATGTTAAATGAGGGAGAATACTTTATCATTATCCTAATCTAGCCTTAGAAGTTTTCATATTTAATTTTGGGAATCACAGAATGTGTTTCAGAATGTGTATAGAATGTATTTCTATAAAGCTTTCCCATTTAGCAATGGGAAGGAGAGGAACAAACATTGAGTGCCTTATATAATATAAGGTTCTTGTTCTCAATGAATGTATATTCTACAAGGGAACTAAGAGAAAAACACATATAGGTATATTATACAGTAACATCAATAATAATTATATCATTGAAATTTTTATTGTTCTCTAAGGTCTGTCCATGGATGATCTCATTTGAGATATGTACAGCAGGTGTATGCCCCTATTTTTCTTTTTTTCCTATTGTTTTCTTCTTTCCAATTACATACAATAGTTTTCAACATCCATCCATTTGCAAGTTTGAGTTCCACATTTTTCTAGCACCCTTTCTTTTCTCCTACATTCCCCATGGTGGTAAAAATTGTACATGAAGAATAAACAACATATTGTAGGATTCTGGTTTTTAATCTACTTTGCTATCTGCTTCCATTTTATGGGAGAGTTTATCCCATTCACATTTACTAACTGTATTTTCCTCCATGCTGTCTCCCTCTACATTTCTCTTTCCTTTTCCCTCATCTCTTCCACCAATGTTTTACTTTTGACCATTGCCTCTTGATCAGCCCTTTTTTTTTAAAGTTTTTGCAGTGCAATGGGGTTAAATGGCTTGCCCAAGGCCGCACAACTAAGTAATTATTAAGTGCCTGAGGCCAGATTTGAACTCAGGTACTCCTGACTCCAGGACTGGTGCTCTTATCCACTGTGCCACCTAGCTGTCTCTATCAGGGCTTCTTTCATTCAGCCCTTTTACTTTCCTTTACCTTTACCTTTACTTTTACTTTTACTTTCCCTTTTATCAATCCCTTCTTTGGATTTTTTTCCCTTTCCCAACCCTACTTCCCTGGAGGGTAAGATAAATTTTTAAACCTAATTGGGAATGTATGCCATTCCTTCTTTGATGCACTATTTTTTGATGAGGAAATAGACTCAAAAAGGGCTAAGTAACTTCCCCATGGTTTTCAACCAATAAGTGTAAGAGGCAAGACTTGAATTTATGTTTAAAGTAGAGTTCTATGTGAAGTCTAAAGGGTTGGGGAGGAATATTACTGATTCAAGAGATCATTAAAACAGTTTAATGGAGAAGGTAGCATTTAAAAGATGGATAGAGATTTAACAAATAAGGGAAGCAAGGACATTGTGGATGCACAGAATAATAGGAGCAAATATATCAGGACAGGACAGCTGGGCATACTTAGGGACAGAATTGTCCAATTTAATTGGTTTTAGATTCTGTTTCTACACACATTATATGAGATAAGTCTAGAAAAAGGGATGGCACCTGATTGTGAAGGATTTTGAATGCTAGACAAAAGGGAGTTTGGATTTTACTCATTATAGAACTTGGATCCCATAAATTTGATAAAAGGAATGACATAAACAAGGAAAATTATGATGGATTAAATGTTGGGAAGAGTGGTGGGAGGCAAGACATCTTGTTTGGAGTTATGGCATCAGGCACTGGGTTACAAGGCCCTGTGTCTATTTTGGTAGTGGGAATAGTGAGGAGCTAATGTATGTGAGAGATGCTGAAGAGATATAATTGAAAATTGATTGGATATGGGGAAGTAGGGATCAGTTAAACATAATAAGGTTGTGAAGGTTGGAGACTGGTTAGATTGTTGTATTCTATGGTTCTGACCAAACTGCATAGTTTCTTTTTTTTGCAAGGCAACGGGGTTAAGTGGCTTGCCCAAAGGCCACACAGCTAGGTAATTATTAAGTGCCTGAAGCCAGATTTGAACTCAGGTACTCCTGACTCCAAGGCCAGTACTCTATCCACTATGCCACCTAGCTGCCCCTAAACTGCAAAGTTTCTTAAAGACAAAGCAATGAATTTAAAAATAATTTTCAACATTACTTAAATATACAAATGAATCTGTCATTGCTCCAAGTGATTATTTCTTCCATTAGTACAGATCACCCTGTCTTTGTATTTTCTCTCCTAAGAAGCATGACTGGATGTCCATTAATACCCCTACATCCTTTTCAAACTTCTGTTTAACTATGTACCCTTATATTGTTTTTGTGAAGTCTAGGTGTAAGGCCTTATTTTTATTCCCGTACTTTGAACCTATATGAAAGACATATTTTTGTTCCTAATAAATTTTCTCTTATTTAATTTAATTCAGATCAGAGGTCTGACTTGTCAAGATGTTTTTGAATCCTGACTCATTTATCTTGTTAACCAGCCTTCTTAGCTCTTTTTGTAGTTATAGGCCCATCTGTTATCTTTAACTAAATTTCCTTATGCTTCACTATCCATTTCCTCACGTAGAACTTTGTATCTTGAGGTGACAGAGCCCAGTTGTGGTGTTTCCACTCTCCCTGTTGATAAGAAGAGATAACTGCTCTGGCACATTGATTACATTTCATAACTCCTTGTTGTCCTCCTTCTAATTCCATTTCCTAGGATACTTGGCAAGCTTTCTGCAGGCTCATTTTCTCTCATCTGAGTTTTTAATGTTTTGCAAGACAATAGACTTTTATCCTAATTCAAATCATGCCAACAAATAGGTTTTTCACACCTACTATGTGCAATATACTGCTCAAGCATTGAGAAAATGGCAGAAAATTTTTTTCCTTCTGGAATATAACATGTAATGACACATAGATGACACATAAGTATATAGATGACAATTTGAGGAAGGAGATAACTCAAACAGGAGGAGTACCAGAAAAGCTTTCCAATAAAAGGTGGCACAATAAAAGGTGGGATTCAAAGCGATGAAAGTGGGGCAGGATCACATTTTAGACATGAAAAATAACATGTATAAAGGTATGGAGTCAGGAAATTAAATAATTTCTTTAGAAAATAGCAAGTTGGCTGACATTGTCATTAGATTATGAGATGGGCAGTAGTGTGTAATTATCCCAGAAAAGGAGATGGAAGGAAGCCTGAAGGAAAAGCTAAGCTGAAAAGTTTATATTTTATAAAAGAGGCCATAGGTACCCATTGAAGTTTCTTGAGCAGAGAAAATGACCTCTTTTTTCCTCACCACAGTGGATTTGCTTTAGAAAGATTATTTTTATATCCATGTGGAAGATAAGAGACAGGAGAGACTAGAAGTTGGAGGTCTAATCTGGAGGCTGCTGTAAAGAGTTAAACTAAGATCTGATAAGGGCATGAGCTATAGTTATCATCTGAAAAGAGAATAAGGGAAGGAGGTGGAGTTTTAGCTTGTGGTCCAACCTGCTTAATTTTCCTATTCCCTGTCAATTTGCCCTTTCCATTGTCTTTTGAAAATTCACCAAGACATTTCCACTCTTTCCATTTTCTTGTTTTTGTTTCCCCCTTTCCATGTCATTTCTTTTATAGGGAACATTTGTTTTTAAATGTGCATTTGTTTTTAATCTCTTAAAATTATTCTTTTGAATAAACTCAGTCTTCGATTTTTACAGTATCCTGATTTTAGATTATGGGTTTTTACTCATTTTGTATTTTCCAAACACAGGTGGATCCCCAGGTCCTGGTGGGCAACTAGCAGAAACTAACCTCCAAATCACAGTAATGATTCCATTCAATGATGATCCCTTTGGAGTTTTTGTCTTGGACCCAGATTGCCAGGAACGAGAAGTAGCAGAAGATGTCCTTTCAGAAGATGATATGTCCTATATTACTAACTTCACTGTTTTAAGGCAACAAGGCACCTTTGGAGATGTGCGAGTAGGCTGGGAAATACTGTCCAGTGAGTTCACTGCTGGACTACCTCCAATGATAGATATTTTATTGATTGGATTTTTTCCCAACTCAGTGCAATCACAGCCACATAGGAGACGACATCACAGTGGAACAGATGCTTTGTATTTCAGTGGGATGGAGGATGCATTTGGTACCATTAATTCAAAGTACCACCCAACCAGGAATAATACAATTGCCAACTTTACATTTTCAGCTTGGGTGATCCCTAATGCCAATACAAATGGATTTATAGTAGAAAAGGATGATGGCAATGGAACCTTGTACTATGGTGTGAGAATTCAAACAAATGTTTCCTATGTAACACTTATGCTTCATTACACTACCCTGGGTTCCAATGTTACTTATGTTGCCAAAACAACAGCCATGAAGTACTTGGAAGAAAACATTTGGCTTCATCTTCTGATTATCCTGGACGATAGCATAATTGAATTCTACCTTGATGGAAATCCAATGCCCCGAGGATTAAAGAGCTTGAAAGGTGAAGCAATAGCTGATGGTGAGTAAAGTCTTCACAATCAGTTCATTAGATTTGGAGTTATTCTAAGTTGTAAGGTATTAGGAAAAGCATACGTTTAGTTAAAAATGGATCACTTTTTGTTTAAGTTGAAGGTTTAGAAAAAACTATTGAACATGGACAAGCATTCATGTAAGCTGAGTTTGATGGCATCCTTGTGTTTAAACTGAATTGTGTTTCTATTTTGAGGAATATTTGTGTCTGTATATTCTCACTTGGTGAACTCATCATATCCCATGTTTTTGGTTATTATTTTTTATTCAGTTAATTCCTAGATCTAAGTCCCCAAGCCTAGTCTCTCTTTCCTGATCTCTCTGGTCAATCATCATTTAGTGCTGAATAATTATTTCTAAGTGAGTGTCCTTTATAGGTCTCCCAAACTCAATGTGTCCAAAGCAAAACTCATCATCTCTTTCCAAACCCTCCCTTCTTCTGAAATTCCCTATTGATGTCAAAGGAGCCACCTTCCTACTAGGCACCTAGGTTCACAGATTCATTTTCATTCCCAACTCTGTAAGCTACATTTACAGACTTGTGTTGTTCCTCTTTGCACAGTCTCTGATAGATCCAAAGCAGCCTTCTTTCTCTTGCTCATGCAGGACACTTTTCACTGACTGTTCCTCATATTGGGAATGTTTTCCATCCCAAACCTAACCTTTAAAACTGTTTCCATTAAAGCCTAGCTCAAACACTACACTTTACATGAAGCCTTTTCTGATCACCCCCAACTGCTAGAGATCTTGGTATCAAATTACTTCATAATTTATTTTATATATTATATATAATATATATATGTAGTGCATGTATATATAGAAAAAAGGAAGGGAGGAAGAAAAAACTCAAAAGGTAAAGAGGGAAGGGAAAGATGAGAAGGGAAGGAGGAAGAGAAAGGAGTACATTCTTACATGTGCAAACATATGAACACATACACATGTGCACACAACCACAACACATACACACACAATTAAGAGTTGAGTTCAAATCCATCCTCAGACACTTAGCAGCTGTGTGACCCTGGGAAAGTCACTTAATCTCTCATTTGTAAAATGAGCTGGAGAAGAAATGAAAAACCACTCCCTGGGGTGACAGGGTCATGAAGAGTTGGACTGACTGAAATGACTGAACAACAATTATGTGATTGTGTGTGTGTGTGTGTGTGTGTGTGTGTGTGTGTGTGTTATTTCCCCTAAAACTGTGTAAACTCTTTGAAGGCAGAAACTAGATCATTTTTGTCTTTTATGTTCAGTCATTTTCAGTTTTATCTGAGTCTTCTTAATCCCATGTTGAGTTTTCTTAGCAAAGATACTGGAGTGGTTTCACCATTTCCATCTTCAGCTCATTTTAAGATGAGAAAGAGACAGGGTTATATGACATGCTCAGAATTGCAAAACCAATATGTATGGGAGGGGATTTGAGTTCATGTGTTCTTTAATGCTTTGTTCTTCATTCATTATGATCTTTCTGGTAAATGAACAGTTAGAAAGGATGAGCAGATAAATATTTGTCCATATATATATATATATATATATATATATATATATATATATATATATATATATATACTATTTTAAACAATAAAGAAAAATGTATTGAGATTAGTCTTTCTTAGCATGTTCTTCACATGACTTTAAATTGATTTTCTTTCCCATTTTTGGAATTGGAGTGCTCAACATATATCCTGTTTAGAATTAGTGCTGTCAATCTTCTAATACCCTTGCTTTGCCTTTGTGATCTGCACTGGAGGAGAGAGTGCTCCCATTGATAAAGATGTAGATGGATCTTTGAATTAATGAAGCAGGTGTCATGGAAACATGAAGAAGAGACACACTCAGACTCTTTATCAGCTCCTCAACTGTCATGACTTTAACTGTCCAACATGTGTTTTCAGTGAGAGTTTGTCATAGGGTTTGAATCTGAAACTTTTTTGAATTTGAAGTGCAATAAATACGGATTATCTCCAGAAAACTGTGATCCTTTTAAGTCATATCTTAAACTGTCATCACCCTGAGTGATTATGGTCTTCTTCCTCTGTTGCTAACATTGAGGTGAAGCAACCACATTTTGACATCTTTCTAAGCCAAAGATAATTGACAAAGTAAATCTGTTAAAAAAAAACCCAAAACATCAAAATCTAAAACTAAACAACAAAACTGAAACAGCATCAATACAATAAAATTAAAAAAAAAACTACCAACAAAAAAACCAAGCAAACCTACTTTTTTTTAGGTTTTTTCAAGGCAAATGGGGTTAAATGGCTTGCCCAAGGCCACATAGCTAGGTAATTATTAAGTGTCTGAGACCGGATTTGAACCCAGGTACTCCTGACTCCAAGGCTGGTGCTTTTATCCACTATGCCACCTAGATGCCCCCCAAACCCACTTTCATAGCTTCAAATGATTTCTAATGTTATCTGTGTCACCATTTGGTTATGGTTTCCAATACTAAGTTTTGCAGCCTAATCAGAACTTTTCCTCCTCTGACATTCTTTGGATTCAATTCAGTCACTTCTCAATAAATGTTATTAAATGCTATTACCTAAAGGGTGAAGTCAGGTGGTACAGGGGTTAGAGGGTCAGCCTTGGAGTTAGGAAGACTTGAATTTAAATCCCATCTTTAATATACCATGAATTAAGCAAATTAATTAAGCAACTTGCTTAATTTCTGAGTATCCTAGGAACTCTTAAGACATAAATTGTTGACAGAGTTATGATTTGTATCAGTCAAAAAAAATTGCCACACTTGGATGTTGGCTACACAGTCAAAATCACAGATGCAAATGAGAGAATAGAGAAATTGTCTTTACTGCTCATTGGGTCAGTAACATATATCATCATTTATTGTTGTTTCGTTAGTCAGTAAACATTTTTCAGGAGACTGTTACTCAGTCAAGAGTTAAGAAAGATTTAAATCTTGTCCTTGCCATATACTATTTTTATGACCTTGGATAAATCATTTAACTTCTTCCCATTTATTTATTTTTATTTTTGTACAAATGATGTTTTTTATACATTACTAAAATATTCTTGTTTAAGAGTAAACATAATACCTCCTCCCCTCAAAAATATAGACCCTCATGAGCAATAAAGTAAAGAGAAAAAAATAAAAATAAATAATAACAATAATAACAATAACAACAACAACAACAACAACAACAACAACAACAACAATAATAATAATAATAATAATAATAATAATAATAATAATAATAATAATAATAGGGGCAGCCAAGTGGCACAGTGGATGGAGCACTGGCCCTGGAGCCAGGAGCACCTGAGTCCAAATCCAGCCCCAGACACCCAATAATCACCCAGCTGTGTGACCTTGGGCAAGCCACCCCAACCCCATTGCCCTGCAAAGACCAAAAAAACCCCAAAATAAAATAAAATAAATTAAAAATAATAAAAAGAAAAAATAATAGTAATAGTAGTAGTAATGATAACAACAACAAAACAACAACAACAATAATAATAGTAATAGTAATAGTAATAGTAATAGTAATAATAATAATAATAATAATAATAATAATAATAATGATAATAGTAGGGGCAGCCAGGTGGTGCAGTGAACAGAGCACCAGCCCTGGAGTCAGGAGTCCAAATCCGGCTCCAGACACCCAGCAATCATCCAGCTGTGTGGCCCCAGGCAAGCCACCCAACCCCATTTGCCCTGCAAACACCCCCCCCAAATAATAATAAAAAATGTGCTTCAGTCTGTGTTCCAACACCTCCAGCTGTATCGCGGATGGATCACATTCTTTATAAGTCTATCACAAAAGCTAACTTCCTTATTTTTACACCATTGCCATTGCTGATTGTAACTCCCTCCAATCATACTTCCCCACTACCACATACTGTATTTTCTCTCTCTCCTTTCACTCTGTCTCTCTTCTTAATGTGTTGTAAGGTAGCTGAGTGGCACAGCAGAGTGATCACTGGCCCTGGGGTCAAGAGGCCCCAGCCCACATACCACCCCCAAAGGCATAGCAACCACCTGGCCCTGTGGTCCCGAACAAGCCATCCAATCCCAGCCCCTTGCAAGAAGTAAAAAAGAAAATGTGTTATATCTGACCACTCTCCCTCATGGTCCACCCTCTGCTTCATCACTCACATCCTCCCCTTCCCCTGTCCCCCTTCTCTCCTTACTCTAGATGTCTATACAGTAGGTATGCTGTTTCCTCTCCTAGCCACCTCTGATGAGAGTGAAGATTCCCTCATTCCCCCTTGCCTTCCCCCCTTCCATATCATTGCAATAGTTCATTGTAATATAAAAATCATCTTATATGAAGTATCTTAGCCTATTCCACCTCTCCTTTCTCTTACTCCCATTACATTTCCATTTTAGCCATTGGCTCCATTTTTACAATATATTATATCTTCAAATTCAGCTCTGTCCTGTGCTTCATCTATAAAAGCTCCTTCTACCTGCTCTATTAAATGAGAAGTTTCTCATGAGCATTATAAGTATCATTTTTCTATGCAGGAATACATGTAGTTTATCATCATTAAGTCCCTCATATTTTACCTTTCTCCATTCTCTATGCTTCACCAGAGTCCTGTATTTGAAGATCAAACTTTCTGTTCAGCTCTGGCCATTTCAACAGGAACATTTGAAATCCCCCTGGTTCATTGAAAGTCCATCTTTTTCATCATTTAACTTCTTAATGCCCCTAGTTAAATTCTTTTTTTTTTTTTTTTGCAGGGCAATGGGGTTAAGTGACTTGCCCAAGACCACACTACTAAGTAATTATTAAGTGTCTAAGGCCCTATTTGAACTCAGGTCTTCCTGACTCCAGGCTGGTGCTCAATCCACTACACTACCTAGCTGCCCATTTTTTTATTTTTTTGGTTTTTTCCCCCCCAGCTAGATTCTTAGGCTGAAGTTGCAGAGCAAATGTTAATCTCCATTTGGTAGAGGGAATTTTCATATCCTAATGAACTTATGGATTTGGAAAAAAAAGTTACCACTTACAGTACCTCATTGTAGGGATGAGGAACTAAAGGTAGGTAGGTTCTTCCAGTAAAAATGTTAGCTATTATTAATACTTTTATCAAATTGGCAAAGGCTAAGGCTGGATAATGGGTTTTGCTTTTAGCCAAGAAGACCTTGATAAATTTGGAGAAGTTCATTATAGGTTGGTTACCTAGTCATAATTTTTTTAGTAGGGTGTACCACAACTCCACAGAATAATTTACTACAACAATGAAATTCTAGATCATTAAATTATTGAAGGAAGTCTTGTTAGGCTGTCTGCGTATATGTATATGTGTGTGTGAGTATGTCTAATATGTGCCTACTTATATATGTATATGTGTGTGTATACATATACACAGACATATTAATGTATGTCCTGTCTCCTCAAATAGATTTTAAACCTAGTGCTGGAAGGAGCCATAATTTACACATTTATATGCCCCCAAAAGATTAGTATAATGTCTAGACCAGGGAGTTATGCATAGAACTAGGAAAAGAAGGCAGAAAAAGGGATGTAACTAAATTTTATGACCAAGATTTTTCATTTAGGACAGCTCTCTGATTAAATGATAATGACTTTTCTCAAATGCCATAGGAAAATGAATGGGACTTAAAGTATAGGAAAACTGTCATTTTGGACCCAGTGAATTATCTGAGTGAGAATTATAGAATTGCTTACCTATCTCATGACAAAATGGTGTTGATTTGCCTTGACTATGGACATGTTGCCAGTTGTATTTAAAAATTTCCATTTTGGGGGAATTATTTTGGCTATTTAAAAGGAGGAAACTTAGTGGTGGTGGTTTATAAAAAATCTTACCATTGGGATGGTTTTACTTATTTTTTTGATTTTAATTCTTTATCATTTATTTACATTTGTTTTCCCTTTTTAAAATTTTTTTTAATTAAAAATTTTATTTATTTTGTTTTACAATTTTTCCCCCAATCTTACTTACCCCCCCCAGAAAGCAATTTGTCAGTCTTTAGATTATTTCCATGTTGTACATTGATCCAAATTGAGTGTGATGAGAGAGAAATTATATCATTCACGAAGAAACATAAAGTATAAGATTAACAAGATCAGACAGTAAGATATCAGTTTTTTGGTTTTATTTATTTTCTTGGAAATTCACCTCAAAGGTTCCCTAATATAAGCATAGTTTAGTTTCCATTTCTATTTTGCAGAGGAGGAGGCTGAGGCTGAGAGAGGTTAGATGATTTATCCAGAATCATATTGCTATTAAATGTCTGAGTCAGGATTCAAATTCAGGGCTTCCTGAAGCTGAGTTCAGCACTTTACCCTCAATGCTACCTAGCAAATCATATTTATTGACTAGCTGTGTGACCTTGGGCAAGTCACATAATCTCTATTTGCCTCAGTTTCCTCATCTATAAAATGGGGATGATAATAGTGCCTTAATTCCCAGGGTTGTGAGGAATAAATGAGATAATAATTGTAAATCACTTAGCACAGTTCTTGACATATGATAGGCACTACATAAGCATTAGCTTTATTATTATTATGATTTATTATTATTATGATTATTGTCCTTCATTCTTTTTTTTTTTAAGGTTTTTGCAAGGCAAATGGGGTTAAGTGGCTTGCCCAAGGCCACACAGCTAAGTAATTATGAAGTGTCTTAGGCTAGATTTGAACTCAGGTACTCCTGACTTCAGGGCCAGTGCTCTAACTACTGCACCACCTAGCTGCCCCTGTCCTTCATTCTTGAAGAGGACTAATGATATCATGAATGTGATGTTTTGGCTTGTGCACTTGCATGTGTTTTGAATTTGAGAGAGTTAGAACTGAGCAAAGTCAGCATCACTTTCTCATCCAGATACTATTACTATTATTTTTTTTTTATTTTAACTGATAGCTCACTTTTGTTTTGGTTTGCATCTCTTTGATGATCAGTGAGGTTGAATATTTTTTAAAAGTAATTTCTAATATGTATTTCTTGTGAAAATTTTTCATATCAGTTACAGATTGAGAATTATCACTATGCCTTTAAAACAGTTCCATGTGTCTAGTTATGGAATTTTTTATGTCATATTTGAAATAAATATTTTCTGAGTCTTTTTTTCTTTTTCTATGAAGTATGTTGCTTTTTGTAACTCATTATGGAAAGCACAAACCAGGAAGACCTGGGTTCAGGTTCTTTCTCTCACATTTACTGAATGTATAATTCTGGGCAGGTCATTTAATTTCTCTGTGCTCCAGACAACTCTCTTACAACTCAGAGTTGCAGAGAAGATGGCTACCTACATTCATAGAGGGAATGTCCTCATTCAGAAGTTTTTTGGGTTAATGAAATCAGAAGTCCAGTCCCTTATTCCCATCTACCTTTGTTGCACAGAATTAAATAAAAAACAAAACTATGTAATGAAATAAATCTTTTATCTAATGATTCCTTCTTTTAGTTCATTTTAAAAATTAATAATTGAGAAACTATTTTAGCAATATTGAGGAAAAAATATAATTGAAAAAATATCTGATTCCCATTTTCCAGCATTTTTTTGTGCTTTCATTTAAAATTATTTTTAAAAATTATTTTCTATTTATAGATGTGACTATTTAGTGCTTATTACATATGAGGCATTGAATTAGGGGTTCAAAGACATGCAAAGATTATTAAAGAGTGATCCCTAAAAATCTAGCAGAAAACATACCCAGAATCAGAGCATCAAGCCAAGTAGGAATGTGTGGTAGCAGATATTAAAAGAAGGCTCTGTGAATTTTGAGGAAGAAAATAATAATTCTGTCTGAGAGGAAACAGATGCAATTTCATAGAAAAATTGTTCTTGGATCTTACTGGGTTAGAATGGGATAGGTAGAGTTGGAGTTAGTTGCTCGGGGAAAGTGAAAAAGATAGGGCTGTTTTCATCAGATTTTATATTAAATAGGATCATGGATTTTAGAGCTAGAAGGGACATGAGAGGTTATCTCTGATTATCTCTCCAACTCTGTCAAGACACAGGATTGAGGGGCGGCTAGGTGGTGCAGTGGATAAAGCACCGGCCCTGGAGTCAGGAGTACCTGGGTTCAAATCAGGTCTCAGACACTTGATAATTACTTAGCTGTGTGGCCTTGGGCAAGCCACTTAACCCCATTTGCCTTGCAAAAAAAAAGACATAGGATTGAGGGGGCAGCTAGGTGGTGCAGTGGATAGAGCACTGGCCCTGAGTCAGGAAGACCTGAGTTCAAATCCGGCCTCAGACGCTGAATAATTGCCTAGCTGTGTGACCTTGGGCAAGTCACTTGACCCCATTGCCCCTTAAATAAAATTCTTTAAAAAAAGTCAAAGTCATAGAATTGAAACTTAGATTCTGATCCTGACTCCAGTACACATTCTACTTTTTTTAAGCTAAATCTTTCAAAAAATAATATTTTTTTAGGGTTTTTTTTTACAAGGCAAATAGAGTTAAGTGGCTTGCCCAAGGCCACACAGCTAGGCAATTATTCAGCGTCTGAGGCCGGATTTGAACCCTGGTACTCCTGACTCCAGGGTTGGTGTTTTATCCACTGCACCACCTAGCTGCCCCAATAATATATTTTAATAGATCTTAATATAGTTTAAAAACCTTAATTGGTTCATCCTTAGACAACACATGCATCCTTTACAGAAACTTGAAGTATTGAAGAAGTTTAGTTGATACACCAGTTATGGCTATGTAAATATGATTTATGCCATCTTCTTTCATTGCAGTCGTTCCATTTCATAGATCTGTCTAGTGATTTAAGAAGCTATTAATTTGACTAGTTTATACTGTGTTATATTTTTATTTTGAAATTAAATATTAACACTAATTTTGAATTTCAGGTCCTGGAATAATGAGAGTCGGTGCAGGGATGAATGGCAATGACAGGTTTACAGGACTGATGCAAGATGTGAGATTGTATGAGCGAAAATTGACCCCAGAAGAAATCTATGAACTTCATGCTTCTCCAGCGAAGACTGATTTGCACCCCGTTTCTGGGTACTTAGAATATAGACAAGGGGAAACCAATAAATCATTCATTGTTTCTGCAAAAGATGACAATGAAGAAGAAGGAGAAGAATTATTTATACTTAAGCTAGTTTCTGTTCATGGTGGAGCTCGTATTTCACAAGAAAATGTCACAGCAAGAATAACAATACAAAAAAGTGACAATGCCAATGGATTGTTTGGCTTCACAGGAGCTTGTATTCCAGAGGTAAGATGCCAATCATGGGTACTCCCTGGCAGAGACCTTGGCTGATTGTGAATGTGCTTGAGATTTCTTTCATATTTTAAGAAATAGAAATCCCCTCTACATTAGGCATTTTTGCTTTAAGAAAGTTAAGAACTACTTAGATTGGAGACTCAGTATTTTTTTTTTTTGATACTGTGATTGCTCTCCCAAAGAGGAACTTCTAGCAGTGCATATTGCTACCCTATTAGTAACTTAATCTTCACTTCTGTTTGGCTTTTAAATTCCTCCATTTCTTGGTCCCTTCTTACTTGTTGAATCTTCTTATACCTTTTGTACAAGGATTTTCACTGTCTCTTCACCTTGCTTGGTCTCAGCCTCCTGTTTCTGCCCTCTGACTTCCTTCCTTCAAGTCTCAATCTGTCCTATTCTTTGTAGGAAACCTTTCCTGCTCTCCATTACAGAAGGCTCATGCCTTCTTTCTTTCATAAGTTATTCTCTCTGTATATTGTCTGTACAGAGAGATTTGTATGTTGTTTCTCTGATTAGATAGTTCCCTGAGATGAGGGACTGCCCTTCTTTGTATCCTTGATACTTAGCAGAGTCCCTGATACATAGAAATGGTTCAGAAATTCAGTTGCCTAGGACAGTGGCTTGCCTGGAGTCAAGCAGTCTTCTGTCAAATGTGGGCAGATGTGAGATTTGAATCAAAGCCTCCCCGAATCAAGGCCAACTTTCTATCCATGATGCCATACTTCCTGAACAGGCATTCTCCTTCAGAGTCAGGAATCTCATAGTATAAAATTATCTTTAAGACACTACTTACTTTTTCATGATTTGTGGGGTCTTATAAGAATAAAAGATTTCTAGCTATGTTGCAAGTTGATATAAAAATGGGAAGATATTTATTTATTGCATTTACTACTAATAGACACCAAAGGGATATAAAACATATTGATATTTATCTGAGAGTTTTCAGATAAAACTACTTACTCAAGGGTTAGCTAATAAGTTTCCTTAGCAGTAGTAAAGGAGATTTCAGATAAAACTATTTACTAAGGGTTAGTTAACAAGTTTCCTTATCAGCTGTCTTGGCTCATGTGAATTTACAGGCCCTTTGCTGTTCATCTTATCTGTTCTTTCTGAGTCAACAGGTCTCTCTGTAATCTTGTTGGTTTCCTGTTCAGTAACATGAAACCCTTTGAAGCAGTCTCCCAGGTGTTATATGTGACAGCAGAGACCTGTGGAAGAATGCCAGGGACTGAGGAGAGGTCTGACTCTGCATTAGCAATTTGATTCCAGAGTATTTCCTTTAATTATAATTCAAAAGATAATATAATAAAGATTGAAAGACAAAGTCAAATTTAAAATTTTATAGCTCATATGGCCCACTCTTCTGCAAATGGAGGAACAAGTATCAGAGTAAAATATCCACTTATATTCCTACTCTGTTTATAAGGGCAGATCATGAGAAATCCCGTGGAACCTGAAGTGTGGGACTACAGTTTTAATAAGTGGGCACTTATTGAACACCTGCTCGTGTCAGACAATATGCTTAGTGCTGGGACTTCAGAGAAAGGCAAGAAGACAATCCTTGGTCTTGGGGACAACAGCATGCAGAAACGATGTACACACAAGCTATATAATAGAAGGAAAATCTTCGACAGTGGGATGAATGAATAAAAGGGGATTAGAAATGTAACAAATATAACATATGATGAAGAATGTTATTCATCCCAGAGAAAGAGTTGTTGGTGTCTGAATACAGCTTGAAGCATATTTTTTTAAGCTTTATTTTTCTTGAGGTTTCCTTTTTTTGGTGGGGTAGAGGTGGGGAATTTATGTTTTCTTTCAAAGCATGACTGTTTTGGCAATGTTTTGTATTATTGTACATTTTTAGGCTAAATCAAATTGCTTACATTCTCATTGTGTGGGATAGGAGAAAGGGAGAAAATTCAGAACTCAAAATTTTAAAAGTGAATGTTAAAAATTATTTTACTAAATTAACAACAACAACAACAACATTAAGCTAGGGTGGAGGGGGGAAAGAAATATTTACTATAGAAGATGTTTTAGTAGGGAATTGAAGGAGACCAGGGAAGGCAGAAGGCAGAGATGAGGTGTGAGAGAATTTGAGGTATTGAGGACCACTAGAAAAATCAGGAGATGGAGTATCTCATTTGGATTAAATTGTACATGGGGGTTAGGGTGTTAGGGTGAGGGTATAAGGTGCAAGAAGACTGGGAAGAGTTTGTGTGTGTGTGTGTGTGTGTGTGTGTGTGTGTGTGTGTGTGTGTGTAAGTGGAGGACAGGGATTGAAGTGGGGGGAGATTTTTTTGCAGGGGTTTAGGGTATAGCAGTAGTCCAGGTATGAGATGATAAGGGCCTGCCCTGGGGAGAAGGAGGCATATGCAAGATCTTAGGAAGGTACAATTGAGAGGCTTTGGCAACCACAGATTGGATTTTCAGGGTGAGAAAAAGTTAGGAGTCATGGATAACACCTATACTGCAACCCTGGCTAATGGGAACTCCTCCAGAATAATGCTGCAGAGTTTTCTCATTCCCTGGATAATGTGTGGTGTGAACTTTTGGTCTGGATTGGGATCATCACATTACTATTGATATTGATATACATTTAAAAAGAAAGCTCTAGTAATAATGGTACCTTTTATTTGACTGGCATTTGAAAGGTCAACACTTCTTCATGTGTTTTTAATTAATCCTTAAAATATCCTTTTGAGGTAGAAAAGACATTTAATTATCCCCATTTTATAAATTATTTTACAAATTCAAATTTTACAGGTTTTTTCAATTAATTCAAATTAGTTATGTTGTATTCAGGGTTACACAGTAAACAGTAAGAACCTCCTGGGATTAGGTATTCTGAATTCAAGCCTAAGCCTATGCCATGGTCTTGTCCATTTATATATGGACTGATTAAATTAAATAAAGCTCAAAGAACCATGTAGACTAAGCAGAAGAAACAGTTCAACAGCAAAAACAAAAAACCCAGCTGTGTCTTAAGTGAGGATAAATTCCTTTACTTTTCTTTGCTTTAAATATCATTTCAGCAGTTTTAAAAGTAGGCATAATTTCAAAATGACTTTATTTTTTAGTTGAAGACAGAAATAGCTCAGTATTTGCATTTGGCTTAAATGACTCAGAAATTGGCTAGGGCCTGCATAGCCATTTGAAAAAAGGCATTATTATCTACAACTAAGTAGTCTTACCCATATAGGTCATTGTGCCTATATTAATAAAGTTGTTGGGAGAAGATGACATTTTTCACGTATGAAAAGAGTGGAATGATTTTATATCTTATGTTACAAAAGTTATATAGATGTACAAATAATATTCAACAAGAGGGAAAACCTGGTACAGATGAAAGAGCTCTGGATTTGGAGTATAATGACCATGTTTAAATCCTGACCATGCACTTGCTATCTCTCTGACCTTGGGCATTTTTCTCATCTGTAAAATGAAGAGACTGGACTAGAAAAATGAAGAGACTGGACTAGAAGATCCCTAAGGTCCATTCTATCTCTTAAGTCTGTGAGTTTAGGATTAGCTCATTGTATGCTTGAGGGCACTAATGGCAAGAAGGCAGGAGTTTTGGATATTAAATCCTGAACTGGCTCTTCTACCAGCTGACTCCATAGTGCTGGGCACCTTTAATCTCTTTGGCTTTAGTGAATCTGATGTTCTTGATTCCTAATAGTGCTTTCATTTTGATTCTGAGCTGTGAAAGTACTTGCTGAGAAAAAAAAAAACCCAGAAAACAACTGAATGCTGGAACTGGATTACAGTAAGGGAGGAATTGTGGAATTTTTTTAAGAAAAAGATTAACAACTTCTTTTTAACTTCTGCAAAAGCATGTAATGTTATGCTTTAGATATTTTTGTCTCATATTTAATAAAAGAATAATGCCAATAATAATCTTGTCAATGTGAGAAATGGTAATTTTTCTGAAAATTATCCTTCTCCCCTTAGTTCTAAAGGTCTCTACAGATTGTCTCACAGTGGTGACCTGTGTTTATAAACTTCCTTTTATAGTCATTTGGCATCATTTAAGCTCCCAGTTAGTCTATGCTAAAAATAAGACATTTTTTATCAAATAATTGCATTATTTTGAATATTTAGTTTATTCTGCTTTGGACAGCTTGATGTGTATGTGCTTATGTATGGAAATTCTTCTGTGATTTTTAAGATCCCATAGTGGACATGCAGTTAGAAAGATCTGAATTCAAATCTGGCCTCACACACTTCATAGTTATTTGATCCCTGGGCAAGTCATTTAACCTTGTTCACCTCAATTTCCTCATCTATAAAATGAGCTGGAGGCAAAAATGGCAAGCCACTCCAGTATCTTTGCCAAGGAAACCCCAAATGAAATCATGAGTGTTTGAACATGACTGAAACAACTGAACAACAAAAAGCTTCCCTGCATTGTAAGATCCTCTCTGGCACCTCTGGCCTCCTTTAGTTAATTGGCTCTTTGGATGAAAGGACTTTTTTTGTATTGCCATTTTCTACTCTTCTTTATTTTCTCTATTATATTTCAGAACCTACAATTTTCTACTTTAATATATTTATTTTGTTGATAAGAAGCTATGGATTTGAATGCCCGTAAATGCATAAGATTTATTGCTCATTGTATCAATTTCAGTCTTTTTTTAGTGACACTGGTCTAAGTAAGAAAATTCATGATTTAAAAAAAGTAAATTACTATGATAAAATTTTAGAGGTACATTTTGAGAATTTCCTTATGAGAATGAGAACTTTATTTCAGCTTGAACTGTAATTGCTTTTAAGTGCCTACCATATGTTATGATAATAGATTCTTTTCTATATACGTGTTATTGATACAATCTGATTTCACAAACCATCACCCAAGCATGAAACTAAATTAAAAATTCATGGGATATGCTAATTCTTCAGCATTCATCTTCTATTTCAGCAAGGAAAGATTTTCACAGATAAGAATAGTTAATTTTTTTCTAGAAAAAAGGGTTCTAATAATTTTTACTTATATTCATTTTTCCTTTTGTATCCCTGATGATTTAGACAAGGTCTTGCAAATGCTGAAATCCCAAGAGACTCCAGGACTGTGCATCATTCAGTTTTTTGAGAATTTGATGATTATGATTCTTTAACTTGTTCTGTAGAAATATAGTTGGAAGAAAGGTTAGAAATAGCTTTGTCTGGTAGTTTCATTTTATAGATGAAGAGACTAAGGCTTAGAGTAGATTGTTCAGATAGATAATAATAAGTAAAGGAGTCAAGACTGAAACCCAGACACTTTGACATGAGGTAGTTATATTTCTACTGTACTTCATTCTTGGTTACTATTGTTCCTTTATTTCAGATGGCCTAATTTTTTTCTGTAAGATATTTTAAAATAAATTTCAACCTAACAGTAGGGGGAAAAGTTTAATATTCTATCTTCTATTTCAATTTTTTTATTTAATAAAGATATATTACCTGAAACTTTTTCTCTAGGAGTTGAACTCTTCTATAGTTTATTTTTGTAGGAATCCTGTTTCAGATTTAGTTTCCTTTGGAATCTTGACATTAATAGCACATGACAATGAGCCTATTTTTTAATGTGTTAGTTTCTAATAAAATCTTTCAGTAGAACACTTTGGGGTAGAAATATGGTCCCCATATCAAAATGACAAAAATGAGCCTAATTCTTGGATCAGTCACTTAATCGTTAGTACCTATTGCATGCAAGGCTCTGGGATATAAATATAAAAGTGAGATGGTCTTTGACCCTTAATAAGTATTGGAAGAAAAATTTCACAGCTGTTTAGTATATGTTTATAATTTCATTTTCATCCTCTATTATATTCTTTAGGATAGCATGGTAAAAAATGAAAGAATACACACTTTAGTCAGGTAACAGGTTAAAATCCCTCCTTCTGACACTTAATAGCCATGAGACCTTGGACATAACTCATTGAATTAATCCAAGCTTCAGATTTCTCATCTGTTAAATAAGACTAATATTCACAGTATGTATTTTAGAGGAAATAAATATGCTTAGTAACCCTTAAAGTGCTAAACATGGTATGTTATTAATATTTGTGTTCCTATAGTATATGTCTTTGGTATTATAAAGTATCAGAGCTAGTGAATCATACGTGGATTGCTGCTTCATTTATTTGTTTAATGAGAAATGTTACTACTTCTTGAAAATCTGGATTGCAAAACATTTTATATAATAGGATTTAGATTCATGAACCTACTGTGGTTTTGTTATATGTATGATGGATTTACATGTATGATGTTTGAGGCAAAGTGTTACTTTATTCTGAAAGGTGTTTAATAAAAATGTGTAGATTTCAGAATATCCCAGGCTCCCCTACAGCATTATCTTTTGACCAACATTATTTTTCATTTTCATTAATTCCTACTGACACCATCTGAGCATGTGAATACTGCCTTAGCCTGATCTTGTGGTGGGAGTTTTAGGACTACTTCAGAAAAACTTTCTTTTAGATTGTTTTTTTTGACTTAGTGTAGTTTGGTTGTAGCTGTAGAAGCAGAGCATAGTGGATTAGCACCAGGGGAATGGGGCCAGCTAGAAAAAATGATAATTAGGTTCTATTCTTCTTTGCTCTGTTCTGGAAATAGAGAGAAGGAAAAAAGGTAGAAAATGGGGGAGGGGAATGCTTTAGAATTTGGTGTTTTATTTTGTCAAGATCTATGTAGTGAAGGAAGACCAAATTTGGTTTACCAGTGCAGATTGGCAGCCACTTTGTTGAGAATTGCATCCAACACTGGAATGTTAAGTGACTTTCTCAGGGACAGACAGGCAGTCTGTATCAGAGATAAGCTTTGAACACAAGTCTTTCTGAATCAAGACCAGGACAGCTCTCTCTTCATTCAAGAATATGAAAATCAGCAAATGTTAGGGTATCTAGAATGAATAATAAAGTGTTTGTTTTAGATGGAGTGAATAAATTTCACCTATTTCTTCCCAATAACTGGAATGATTACCACTTTTCTGTTGTTGAAGATTTTCATTTGAAATTTGGCACTGAAGGGGCAGCTAGGTGGTGCAGTGCAGTCAGGAGTACCCGGGTTCATATCCGGCCTCAGACACTTTTAATTACTTAGCTGTATGGCCTTGGACAAGCCACTTAACCCTATTTGCCTTGCAAAAACCTAAAAAAAGAATTTGGCACCGAGGACTGGGATTCAGAATCACTTGATTCTCTTGTTGCTATAATTTTTTTTCAGACCAAAATTGGTAGAACCAGTTAACCCCCAGTTTATTAAAGAGCTGTTATTAAACTTTCTAGTTTATTGAACAGAATAGGTCCATCCTGGAGTAGCCAAATTAATTATATTTAATGATAATGATTTTTTAATGATTTAAACTTTTTAATATTTAAATCAATCTTGGGGCGGCTAGATGGTGCAATGAATAGAGCACTGGCCTTGGAGTCAGGAGTACCTGGGTTCAAATCCAACCTCAGACTCTTAATAATTACCTAGCTGTGTGGCCTTGGGCAAGCCACTTAACCCGATTGCCTTGAAAAATCTAAAAAAAAAATCAATCTCTAAAATTGTTCAAATTTCAGCTATACAAACAAAGCAATATATATATATATATATATATATATATTAATTTTTGGGGGGTTTTTGCAAGGCAAATGGGGTTAAGTGGCTTGCCCAAAGCCACACAGCTAGGTAATTATTAAGTGTCTGAGACTGGATTTGAACCCAGGTACTCCTGACTTCAGGGCTGGTGCTTTATCCACTATGCCACCTAGCTGCCCCACAATATATTTAAAATATAAGAAATCTTAAATTAAATAGAGGGCAGTTAAATATTTATTAAGTGCCTATGATACACATGGTTTTGTTCTAGTCTAGGCAGTTGTAAAGGACACAAAGTAGAATAAGATATTTTCCTTATACTTCTTAATTTTCTACAAGGCAGAAAAGTAAATGATAATCTACTAAGTGGCTGTATAAGACAATAACATGAATTTTTAAAAATATTAGACAATTTATAGTGAAAACTAAATATAATAGCAATATTCTTCAGGGACCATAGCATATACTAGCATCCAGATATTCATGATTTTCTTCCTTTAACCTTTTCTATTACATATTCTAAATAGTGGATAGAGCATTGAACCTGGAGTCAGAAAGAATCCAGTTCAAATTTGGTCTCAAACACTATGTTGTCAAGGTCACCTCATTTAACCTCTATTTTTCTGTTTCCTCAATGGTAAAATAAGAATAATAGTAACTTCTTCCCAAGGTTGTTGTGAGCATAAAATAAGATAATAATTGTAAAGCACTTAGTATCATGCCTTTAAACACTATATAAACATTAACTATTACAATATTGTTTACTACAATAGAGAGGCACTATAGCATATTGAATAGACCATTGTCCTTGGAATCATTTAGATTTGTGTTAAAGCTCTTGACTCGAAACCTACTTTCTACATGACCTTAGGCACATAGTGTTCCCAGACTACATAAACTGCATAAGAAGACAGTGTATATTGGTAGAGTCCATTTTTCATTAAAAGTTCTTAACAATGATGAAATCACAGATTCCGTTAAAAAATTGACTATGATTTTGTATAAATGAATCTCACATGAATTAGCATGTAAAGTGTCTATAAACATTATGATTGTGTCCAAAGTGCACCATTTCTGTTCCCCAATACATGTGTCTATGTACCATTTTCTAAATAGATAGCAGAAAGTTGCTGAATTTTGATTTAGACAGTGGAGTTTTTAATGTCAGTTTCCTGATATTTCTTACATGGAATCTCCCTTTACTGAGGAATTGGGATCAGTGTGTAGCTAAAATTAATTTTCTTTAAATTTCAGATAGCAGAGGAGGGGTCCACCATTTCCTGTGTCATTGAGAGAACCCGAGGAGCCCTGGATTATGTACATGTATTTTACACCATCTCACAGATCGATTCCAGTGGTATTAATTACATTGTTGATGATTTTGTTAATGCCAGTGGAACTATCACATTCCTTCCTTGGCAGAGATCAGAGGTAAATCCTACCTTCTCTTATTAATGCTAATTATTTGTTTCTTTGAGAATCCAGGAATGTAATTTTGTGGTGTACGTACACTCTCTCTCTCTCTCTCTCTCTCTCTCTCTCTCTCTCTCTCTCTCTCCCTCTCATGGTAATACCAGAACTAACTTTTTTAGAATTTTGGATGCTTAAAGATTTAACACTCTGAATATGATTTAAAACAACGTGGGTTTTTATGTTCATGTATATATTCAGGGGAGATGGAAAAAGGGAACCCATATACAGTCCCCTTTGAACTTTCATATGAAATAAAAGGTTAAAGCTGTGAAATTCATTTGGGTCTATTTTCTCATTTCTTCCTATTCAAACTAAATGAGTTTTTAGTATATGTAAAATGCTTTGCAAACTTTAAAGCATATTGAGTACCAGAGTAACTACATGTTAAACAACTTTAAAAGATATTTTATTATTGATTTACATAGCTGTTTCTCTTTTCTTAAAATTTGGCTTCTGATGTTCAGGAGTTGAGAAAATATAATCTGTTTATTGTTATTTACACCTCTACATGAAACTTTTCATTATTATCATCTTTTTTTTAAAGTCAGTATTTTTTTAAATAAGTTTCAGTGTTTAGGATATCCTATTAAATGGTCTAATCTTTTGAAAAATTATTTCTACATATCACATTTATTAATATGATGTTTCCATCTTTTTCGTTTTAAAATGGGAAGTAATGAGTACATAGAGAGGGCGAGAATTTATATAATGATAATTCTTTAGTCACAGTGTACACTAAGTTGGGGAGAAAATACTTCCCAAGTTAACTAATACAATAAAAACCTCCTATAGAGCAAAATCTTTGCGGAGTGCCTTCTTCTATCAAAGAACTACTCAGAAAACCCAACCAGAATTCCATGGGCAATAGAGCGATAGGAAAGAGAGCTGTCATCAAAGCCTTCTTA
The DNA here is from genome assembly GCF_037893015.1 of Macrotis lagotis. Taxonomy (NCBI): domain Eukaryota; kingdom Metazoa; phylum Chordata; class Mammalia; order Peramelemorphia; family Peramelidae; genus Macrotis; species Macrotis lagotis. Next base: position 224,739,504 of record NC_133666.1, on the reverse strand, counting down.
GGAAAAGAAAACAAACCTGTAGCTTCCAAGCAAAAATATATAGGGCCTGTAAACTTTTATGTCCACAGGTACTGAAAGCTGGAGGCTCCCCCACCCTTGCTCAGAAAATGGTTGGAAAACCATGATGGGGACCTCACAGACCCTGGAGCATAGCTGTAACCAGGGTAGTGCAGCATTTAGACAGAAACATTCTAGTCCCAGTTACTCTTATATTCTAAGTCTTCAATACTGAGATATTATAGAAGTGTCCCTAAAGATCTAGTGCTCTGAATGTTAAAAATCCAGGGAGGGGTGGCAGTCCTAACCCCAGGAAGTAGGAGGCATCACAAGAACCTAGAGAGATTCAGTGAGAGTCAAAGTAGGATTGTCCACTGCTCCCAGAAGTACAGCAGGGCATAGAATCTGGTCATGGCCCTATGACCAAATTTGGGAAATGAAACTAGGTAAAATCAAAGAAAATACAAATCACTGTTAAAAATTATTGTAGTTCTAGAGATCCTCCACCACCCCAAAGAAGGGGATGATTCTATATTGCAGAAAGACTCAAAGGAAAAAAAATGGATTTCTCACAATTCCTATATGAACATTCAGAAGATATAAAAGAAGAAAAAATGAAATTCAAGCTTTGGAGAAATTTGAAAATGGGTTCCCTAAAAATTAAACTAGACTAAACAAAAATCAGTGACTTCATGAGAGAATAAGAATTATTAGAATAAAACCAAAAGTTTGAAAAATAGGGGAAAATGTCGGGTGTCTAATATAAAAAATCAACCTCCTTGGAAAAGAAAACAAGAGCTATTTTTAAGCCACAATTAAAAAAAAAACCAAGGTACCATATTTCAAAAGTGTGTGTGTGTGTGTGTGTGTATGTGTGTGTGTGTGTGTGTGTGTTACTCACACTTATTAGAATCAGAGGGCAAGGTATGGAAAAAATCCACCTTTTGAGAGAAATCCCAAAAGGAATGGTCTCAGGAATGTTGTAAACTAAATTCAGAGCTTCAAAGTCCAAGGAAAGATACTACAAATATCCAAAAAAAAAAGCAATTCAAGTTCAAAGGAATCACAATCATGATCACCTGAGATCTGACCACTTCTATAAATGAGAGGAGAATATTTGGGCTTATACTTGAAATGGTATCCACCTCCTCAAAGACTAAGAGAATTTCTAAGATATGTCTGCTGTTTGCCCAAGTTCCCTTTCTATCTCTTATTGTTAGCAGATGCCATAATATACATTGCTACTTTTTTAACCAAAATTTATGCTTAATTTTGATTTAGCAACAAAGAAACCAATGATTAATGAGAGATAAAAGCAAATATAAATTAAAGAAAAGAGCCAAATCTCTTCCTAAATCATAAGAATATTTCTAACTAAGGGTTTGGAGCAGTAATGATGACCTTCCTAACTTTTTATTTATAAATGCTCTAAAGCAACAGAGGAGGATATACGATAAACTGGTAGATGATTATATTGTTCCTTGACTAATTATTAGCTAATTATTATGACAGAATGTTACTGTAGAAGCCACCAGAGCTTGTTCTGCTGGTATACCATGATGAGTTATCAGAAGAAGATGTTTGTGGATGAAGTTGAGATTTTTTTTCACCCCAGAATGAGCCAAAACATAGAGTTTCATTTGAGAAAAATACACTGCCTAAAGTTGTAGTCCACATATATTTAAATAATTTTCTTATTTATTTTTCTATATATTATTTGTTGTATCCTCATGCCTACAGTTATTGGCCTCAGCCCCTTTGAGAACAGTTACTCTTTTTGGCCACATGATGGCCACTATTACCAGCATCTGACTTTACAGTTAAGGTCACTTTTATGTTTTAGTAATCTTAAATAATAATAGCTTATCATGAGCAACAGATATTTTTTGTCTATGGTTCATTGTAAGAAAATATGCCAGGACAAGACAAATACCCAGAATTATCTTTAAGCTCCAGCACTTTCCAAATCACCTTTCTCAAAAGATTATTTAAAATAAAGAGAACAAGCCTACAATTGAAATAATTCATAAAATTTTCATTTATCCCCCAATTAAGCATATTTAAAAAAATCTCAAAACATACCTTCATATTCTGGCATAAGAAATTCTCAATTAGTTATACATTATCTTAATTCTAAAATCCTATGAGCACCAACCAGGTGCATAAAAATATAAACATTGAGATTCACATGAAACAAAAAATTTGAAGTCTAAGAATACTACCTAGAGAAGTTGACAGAGCTTACCGGTACTTTGAACAATACAATTTTATATTATCATATATAACTATATATAACTATATATATATATATATATATATATATATATATATATATATATATATAAATATATATATATAACTATATAACTATATATATATATATAGTTCTCTTAAAAGGCAGTTGCAGAGGACTTAAACATTTATAAAATGTATATTCATAGCTAACATCAAATTTTCAAACTAGTTTATAGCTTTGAGAGATTTCTCTACCAAAAGGTTTTAGTCCAGTTCTGCTAACATGGTACATGCCTGCTAGCCATGATCCTCTATGAAATCTCTGATACTCCCTCAGAAACATAAAATTTCAGTCTTGCCTTAGATCCTTATGCTCACATCCCTCCTTGGACCTGCTTTCATTCTTTTATAAGTTTGCCTAGAGGAAGACTGTTTCAGAGTTTCTAGATTTGTACCATAAAAATGATAACTAAAATTTACATGATGGTCTATGTTACTTAGCTCTGCAACCATACTCCCCCCCGACCCTCTGCCTTCCCAGAAGCCAAAGACTGGTTTTGGGAGCTGCCCAGCTGGTCAGGGGTATAATTCTGCTGGATTGTTAATTGGAATTGTTTATGGTTGGAAATTTGAGTATCCAATCATCTTCAAACCTCCAACTTTCATTCTTGATTCACTAAAGCATTCTTGGGAAATGCTTTTTGTTCTGGTCTGTCTTGTACCAGTCCAGGAATTTCACCTCTAAAGGTACAATATGAATGCCCCTGACCCTCCCTCTTAATATGATCCCATCTCTGAAGACCAGCAAAGAATAGTTAAGTAGTATGGACCATTAAGTTACAGGTTAGCTTTGCCCTACTGTTGAAGCCTTGTTGCCAAATGTTATTGTACTGACTATTTAGACCATTGTGAGCTGGGTAGATCATCATCATAAAGTTACTGTACTGATGATTAGACCATTGAGTGACAGGTTTGGCTTAGCCCTACTTTCAAAAGTTTATCCCCATAAAAGTCACCATACTGATGATTTAGAACATCAAGAATCAGATTGGCTTTACCATAATGTTGCAAATTTGTGGCCAAAAATACCATATTGCTGCTCCGCCTGGCATTACTATAATGCCATAGTGCCTTGTAGTTCTTTTTCCTACACTAAGGCTACAGGGAAGAGGAAGTGAGAAGAATGTCTTTGTACAATATCCCCCTCACTTAATAGATATAAACGTGCATGTCATGCCATCATTCAATTGATGTTATGATCTTCTTCAATGAAGGACAACAATCAAAATTTTAAATTTGCATAGTGCTTTTAGGTTTGCAAGTGTTTTACAAATACAAATACAATTGATGCTCACAGTAATTCTGTGAGGAAAGCATTATCATTATTATTACAAGTTGAAGAAACTGAGGCAGACATGAGTTAAGTGACTTTCTTTACAGACCACATGGCTATTAAATAGCTGAGGGAAAGTTTGCATTCATGTCTTCCTGAATCCAAGTTCCATTGTTTTCTCCACTGTGATACCTAATGGCACCCTATTTGCAACATATTCTGGACAGCCTAACATTTTTGAACAGATTTAAACTTTGCCTCTTGCAATTATTTGAGGAATTTAATGAAAAGACTAGAGTTGTACACATATTTAAACACCCAATAAAAATATTTTTGGACAGAAATGAATTGTGATTAGAAATAACTAAAAAAATTAAGTATGGTTTAAAGGACACTACTTTTTCTTTGGGATGTAATGTTTCTTAACCTAGCGTCTTTGATTTTTTACAATTCTAGGTCTTGAATCTCTATGTTATTGATGATGATATCCCAGAGCTTAATGAGTATTTCCGAGTGACACTGGTTTCTGCAATTCCTGGAGATGGGAAAGTGGGTTCAACTCCAACTAGTGGAGCAAGCATAGATGTTGAAAAGGAAACAACAGATATCACTATCAAAGCCAGCGACCATCCACATGGTAATAACTTTGTTAGAAATTATCCTTTGTATTATTTTTGTATTTTAGATTCATCTGCTATAGAAGATGAAGTTTTGATAAATCACAAAAACAAAAGTTCTGATTTAGATATTCAGCACTTAAACTTCTAATTTGAATGCCATCTTTTACATGAATAACTATAAAGCTTCATTCCTGAATTATATATAATTATGTGATATGCATATAAACACATATGGATAAATGCTTTTATATAAAATTATAATTAATTGTATGTAAACTTTTTAAAATGGAATTTTAAAAAATTTAGATTCTTTGTAGATCCTACTTTCTTTTCTATTCTTTTTTACTGTTCTTTCCTTTGTGTGTAGCCTAAAATCCAGCATTAACTAGAAGTGAAGATTTTTTTTAGAGAATCTGTTATTAACAGTAAATGGAGAATTTCCTTAGTCATCCTTAAGGGAGTGTATTACTCTGGTCATGGAGAACAAAGCAAGAAAGAAAATTGGGTGTTAGGAGGTGGGGATAGGGAAGATGAATGTCCTAGCTTAGTAAAATGGGCACTGGATTAGGAGTTAAGAGCTTTAGGTTCAGTTCTTTGATCAACTAATGAGTCGTTTAAACTCTCTAAACCTCAGGTCATTCATATGTCATATATAAAGTCCGAGGTGATTACTAAGGTTCCAACTCTAGTATTAGGTAATTCTGTATTTGGGAGCCAAACTACAAAGCCAGATGGCTTTCCATCTCTCAAGTCTTTATATTGAGGCCTTTAAAGCAAAGAGTGTTGCCACTTCTCATAAAACAAGAAGCAAAAACAAATTCCAAATACTTTTGGATTATCTAAACCTTTTGGATTCAAGGAATTGCATCTTTGTCAAATGGTAATGGTAATTGTAGAATTAAGCAAACATCAATTTCACTTAAGTTCAGACACTTGTTTTTAAACAGATTCAAGTTTAAATTAAATGAATTTTGCTCTTTGCTCTTTGATCACGAAGGAATGAATGAAAAGTAGAGGTGTAGTAGCTAACATTTATATAGCGCTTTAAGATTTGTAAAGCACCTTACAAATATTATCTCATTTTATTCCCCTAATAATGATAGGAGACAGTGCTATTATTATCCTCATTTTGTAGATAGGAAAACTGAAACTAGAAGCAGCTAAGGGACTTGCCCAGAGTCATATCAGTAGTAAATGTATGAAGAAGTCCGAAGAATTGAGATCTTCCTGATTACTGATTAGTGCTCTACCCATTGCACCAACCCAGCTACTCCAACTACGTCTGTTTAACTAATGGATAAGAACACAAGTGTTCATTAAAAATGAATAATGAAATCTATTTAATATGACATTTGTGAGGATGGTGTTTTTGTCTTTGTTAGGCTTGCTTCAGTTCTCTGTGGGAATGCCTCCTCAGTCTGATGACAAGATGACTGTGCCTGCAACCAGTATCCCACATTTGAATGTGAAGGAAGAAGACGGAGAAATTAAATTGTTGGTAGTTCGTGCACAGGGTCTTCTGGGAAGGGTGATGGTGGAATATAAAACAGTTTCACTAACAGCATTTAGTCCTGATGATTACCAGGTAAGGAGATGGGGATGTAAAATGGAATGCAAAGTAGCTTCAGCCTTGTTTTTGTTTTTGTTTTTATTTTTTGGGGGGAGTTGATAGATTAAAGCACTTTTGTACATGCCAATGAACAACATATCATATAAAATACTGTTCCTTAATAATAAAATAATAATAATAATAACAAATTTTACTTAAAAGAAAACTGTCATTGGTAACTAGAAAGACTCATAGGAACTGATGCAGAATGAAGAGAGAAGTGAGCAGAATAATTATACTGAACAACCATAGTATAATGACTAAGTGTTTTATTAATATTATCATTAAATTACTGTGATTTAGTCATAATATATTTTCATTCCATATATAATTTGTTTCCAATCCCCAAACAAAATCTGCAACATTAAACAAGCATAAATTTTATAATAATTTCTGATAAATCTGGTACTTTGTACTTTTCATTGGTTTTTCTATAATTATTTTTTCTTCCTCTTTTATTTCATACATTTATTCCTTTTGGCTGTTCATTTTGGTTTGTTGCTTATTTTATGCTTAAATTTTTTGATGTTTCATCATTAAAAACATTTATCCTTGTCTTTAGTTTTGACATCACATTCATTTCAAATATATCCTCTTCCTTTTCTACCTAAAAATCTTTCCTTTGCTTTAATGATTCAGGAGGTAAGGGGAAAGAAATAGCTCAGCAAAATTAACCAAAATTGATTTTATAGTATTCTACTCACATAGTCAAGAATGTTGGAAAATGGAGGAATTGTTGATCAGTGAATTAGATACATGTTGATTAGTGATTCATTAAAGAGTTAGTTTACTCTTAATTATGTTGGGGAGAAGGATCAGGAAAAACAAGTATTAGTCCAAAGAAATAGAAGAAAAATGATGAGGGAAGAAGCAGTTTTAATGCAAGTGGAGGGAGTGGAAAATTCAAAAGCTTAGAAATTTGTTTTGAGTATGTTTCTTGTCCATCTGGATTTATTTTCATATTGTTGTTTCCCTCATTTATAGGTAAGTTTCTTTTTTTTTTAATATAATATTTATTTATTCTCATTTTGTACAAATAATGTTTTTTATACATTAATAAAATATTCTTGTTTAAGAGTAAACAAAATACCCCCTCCCCCTCAAAATATAGACTCGCTTGAGTGATAAAGTAAAGGGGAGAGAAAAAAATAAAATTAAAAAAATAATAGTAGTAATTGTAGGTGTGGCCGGGTGGTGCAGTGGACAGAGCACCAGCCCTGGAGCCAGGAGCACTTGAGCCCATATCTGGCCCCGTACACCCAACAGTCACCTAGCTGTATGACATGCAAGCCACCCCAACCCCACTGCCCTGCAAAAATGAAAAAAAAAGAATAAAAAGACCCAAAATAAAATAAAATAGTAATAATAGTAGGGGTGGCTGGGTGACGGACAGAGCACTGGCCCTTGAGCCAGGAGTACCTGGATCCAAATCCAGCCTCAGACACCCAACAATCACCAAGCTGTGCGGCCCCAGGCAGGCCACCCAGCCCCATTTGCCCTTCAACCCCCCCCCCCAAAATAATAATAATAAAAAATGTGCTACAGTCTGTGTTCCAAAACCACCAGCTCTGTCGTGGGTGGATCACATTCTTTAGGATAAGTCCATCACAAAAGTTACTTCCATATTTTCCCACCATTGCCATTGCTGATAGCAACTCCCTCCTTTCATATTTCTCCACTACCATGTACTATATTTTCTGTCTCCTTTCACTCTGACTCTGCTGTAGGGTAGCTGAGTGGCACAGCAGACAGATCCCTGGCCCTGGAGCCAAGAGGCTCTGAGCCCCCATACCACCCCTTAGGCCCAGCATCCACCTGGCCCTATGGTCCTGGACAGGCCATCCAATCCCAGCCCCTTGAAAGAAGTAAAAAAGCAAATGTGTTATATCTGACCACTCTACCCCCATGGTCCATCCTCTCCTCCTTCATTCACATCCCCACCCCTTCCCCCGTCCACCCCCTTCTTACTCCAGTTGTCTATACCCCATTGAGTATATATGCTGTTTCCTCTCCTAGCCATCTCAGATGAGAGTGAAGATTCCCTCATTCCCCCCTGTCTTCCCCCCTTCCATATCATTGCAATAGCTCATTGTAATAAAGAAAAATCTTATTATAGGAAATATCTTGGCTTATTCCCCCTCTCCTTTTTCTTTCTTCCATTACATTTCCCTTTTTTCTATTGACTCCATTTTTACACCATATTTTACCTTCAAATTCAGCTTTCTCCTGTGCTTCATAGCTATAAAAGATCCTTCTGTCTGCTCTATTAACTGAGAAGGTTCATATGAGGATTATCAGTGTCATTTTTCTATGCAGGAATACATGCAGTTCATCATCATCATTAATTCCCTCATATTTTCCCCTTCTCCTCCAATATCTATGTTTCACCTGAGTCCTGTATCTGAACATCAAACCTTCTGTTCAGCTCTGGCCATTCCAGCAGGAACATTTGAAATTCCCCTGGTTTACTGAAAATCCATCTTTTTCCCTGGAAGAGGACATTCAATTTTGCTGGGTAGTTGATTCTCGGTTGCATTCTAAGCTCTTTTGCCTTCTGGTATATTATATTCCAAGCCCTGTGAGCTTTTAATGTAGTTGCTGCTAAGTCCTGTGAGATCCTGATTGCAGCCCCACGGTATTTGAATTGTGTCCTTATGGCTGCTTGTAATATTTTCTCTTTGACTTGGGAGTTCTGGAACTTGGCTATAATATTCCTGGGGTTTGGTTTTGGGATCTCTTTCTCGGGGGGATTGGTGGATTCTCTCCATTTCTATTTTGCCCTCTGCTTCTGGGATATCAGGGCAATTTTCCTGTAATAATTATTTGAAAATGATGTCAAGGCTCTTTTCCTGGTCATGACTTTCAGGTATTCCAATAATTTTTAAATTATCTTTCCTAAATCTGTTTTCCATATCAGTTGTTTTTTCAATGAGATATTTCACATTTTCTTCTAATTTTTCATTTTTTTGGTGTTGAAGTATTGTGTCTTGATTTCTTGCAAGGTCATCAGTTTCCTTTAGCTCCATTCTACATCTAAAGGATTTATTTTCCTCAGAGAGCTTTCTTATTTCTTTTTCCATTTGTCCAATTCTACTTTTTAAAGTATTCTTCTCCTCAATAACTTTTTGAACTGTTTTATCCATTTGACCTAAGCTGGTTTTTAGCATGCTATTTTCTTCAGCATTTTTTTGGATCTCTTTGACTAAGCTGCTGACTTCATTTTCATGTTTTTCCTGCATCTCTCTCAGTTCTTTTCCCAGTTTTTCTTCTATCTCCCTCATTTGATTTTCAAAGTCTTTTTTGAGCTCTGTCATAGCCTGAGCCCAATTTCTGTTTTTCTGGGAGTCTTTAGATGCAGGCGCTTGTGCTTCGTCATCTTCAGACTGAGTGTTTTGATCCTTCTTGGGCTCCTAGGCAAAATATTTCTCAATGGTGCTCCTGTTTTTTCTCTGCTTACTCATTTTCCCAGTCTTAGCTGTTTTTTGGGGTGCTTCCTGAGCTTTTGGGACACTCCCACAAGGGTCTCAATGTGTGAGGCTCTGTCCTCCCTCCTGGTCTGTGAATGACCATAAGTGCCCCCCTCTGCCATGGGGCTGAGGTGGGGGGGGGGGGCCCTGCTGTTCTATAGGGTGGCCTAGACTGGGATCAGGATCTGAATGTGGTCAGAGTCCCAGAGTCCTGTTCCAGGGGCAGAGGACAGAGCTCTGCAGTCTCTCTTCACTCCCTTCTCTAGGTTCAATGGGCTCATGGCCTGGGGGCTCCTGCTTCTTGGCTCTGCCTGTTTCTGTTCCTGGATCTGGGCTGTGGTGGCCAAGCTGCTGGCTGTGTGCCCTGAGGGCTGGGCTCCACGTGCTCGCTGTGGCAGAGGTCCCCCCTGCTGTTCCCCCAGTTTGTGCCCAGTGCTCCCCGGGGTGTAGTTCCGGAGACTCTCCCGCTGCTGTGAGCTGGGGCTCCCAGCGCCCTGGGGCTGCCTCTGGGAGGCTAAAGTTCTTTCACTTTGGCGGGCCACCCCTCTGGCAGCCGCCCCTCCAACCCAGGGGAGCAGAGCCTTTGGGGGGTTGGGGAAGAAGAGGAGGCATTTCTGTTTAAAGAAAGTCTAAAAAATATTAAGGCAAAAATGTACCTGGAGGGACTTCTGATGGTATAAAGGCAACCCTTTGTTTTATTTTACAGTTAGGACTCTAGGAATCCTTTTCAAATGCTGGGAGTCTTACTTTGATGTCTTGATTGTATCTGCCCATCATTTATTCTCTTATCTGATCAAAAGGAGGCTTTCTGAAATAAGTGAATTTTCTAATCTCTTATTACAGAAATATAAATTTAAAATATAATTTTTAAAATTCACTGTTCACCTGGAGTATAAAATGTACTAAATAAATGCTTATTCATTGATTGATTATTTCCTATGCTATTCTTTTAGAATGTACAGAAAGACCTTATAAAAATTTTATAATGAGTTAAATAATATTAATGAACTATAACTGTCATTTTTCCTATGATAATGGATCAAAGGGTATGAACAGACAGTCCCTTTTCATTTTCAAAAGTCACTGAGAGAAACTACTAGGTGGTGCAGTAGAGAGAGTGCTGGCCTGGAGTCAGTAAGACCCGAATTCAAATTAGGCCTCAGACAATAATTACCTAATTGTGTGACCTTGGGCAAGTCAGTTAACCTTGCAAAAAAACAAACACAAAAGAAGTCTTTGATAGCTTAGCTTGTTTCATTTTGTTGGTCATTTAACCTTTTTAGTTTAACATTTTAAACTTTATTAGTTGGTGATTTTCTAAGTCAATATACAATCTTCCATCTGATTATGAACTATTTCAGTTTTTTTTTTGTAGCAGGGAGAATTACTTGGGAGGGAGCTTGCAAGGATCAGTGAGGCTTCATTTAAAGTGATGAAAGGCACTCTGACTCAGGAGGCATAAATTTTAATTCATGGGTTATTGTGTTGATTCAGAGTTCTTTAGGGAGGGAGCAAGGTAAAGAAAGTGAATTTTTAAGAAGACAGTAAAGTGTAAGCAACAAAGAAACGGTTACCAGCTGGGTGGGTGAGAATATCAAGGATAGTTAAGAAGGGGGAAAAGGAAAGGGTAAATGAAATGGATGACCAGGCTAAAATCAACATGGATACAGCAACTTGAAGATGGAAAGCTGGACTTTTAAAAGAAACACTTGGGGGAGGGTTCAGGTGGAATTACGGGCAGAACTGGGAGAAGTTAGGAAGGGGTCAGAGGGGAAGGACCAAGGAGTGGCTCAATGCAGTACATAAGGTTATGTTCTTGTGCATATCTGGAAGGGGCTAGAGTTTTCTTTAAAGTCTAATTAAGGTTAAACTTTTATAGCACCTTAACTTGAAGGCATCAGCCTTGAGGAATTTATGATGAATAACTAGGAGGACCTGGTGAGATAACTTGAGACACTAGTTTAATAGGATTGCAGATCAGAACCCTGTCAATATAGGGAAAGTTTAAATTTCAAAAGAATAACTATTTTAACAGAGTGTCTGTTTGGTAGGTACATTCATTACTTAGAGGAGAAGTGTAAGGAAAGTTTTGTAACAATACAAAAAAAGAAAAGTATTATAACTTATGTCTCTTAATGTAGAAAAACGAAAAAAATATTTCTCTCTGTACAGAGTTCCTTGCTTCAATTTCAAGTCATTTATTCATATGTAGCTTTGTGTAATAAAATATCTTACATCCTCAACTGACCTTTTATGCTATTAATATCAGCATCCCATTTTGTTATTTAAGTGATCATTAAACTTGATACTAGGAGAAAAACTGGGTATTTGCTCCTCAAATAATCTATTTTTTTAATAATTTGCAATCCAATCCAATCAATATTTACTAAGTGCCTACTATGGGTCAATAAAAAGACAATTTCTGCCCTCAGAGCTTACAGTCTAATGGTGGAAAAGATATTCAAGAGAGGCAGAAGGTAAGGGGAATAAGAAATCATTGGCATCTTCTTCCATGGAGTAGAAACCAGTTAGAATAGCAGATGCAAAGTATTGTGAGTTGAGAGTCCAGTTTCTGCCCTCAATAAGCAAGGCTGTTGGAGGTAGTTGTTATTCTTTTGCTCTAGTGTCATAGAATGAGGTAGAGCAGTGCATATAAAGTGGAGTGAGCTGAGAGTTATTATGAAGTTAACATTCAAGCAGACAATTAAACATTCCTTTCAGCTATATTAATTTTCTTTAAGAATGGATCAAATTCAAATTGTGTCATTAGATCTTTAGAACAGAGATTTAGCATACTTCCCTATTTTGTTCATAATGAGTATGATACGTTCAAGAATAGTAACCCCTTCTATAAATCAATATCCATGATAGATGGAATTGTATAATAATTACAAACAAAATAAATTGCTCTTTTTTTCTTGAAAAGCTTTGTATAATAAAACCATCATTAATATCATAACCAAATGCTAAGTAGATATGCTTCTAAATGCCTTATTCCAAATGTCCTTGGTGAAGAGAATGTCTTGCAGTCCAAAACTTTTAATTATTTAGAGGCTTATGAAAGTCTTCTGTTGAGTATTTCTTAGTGACTTTGAATATTCTCTTGTAAATAAGAGAATGCAGAAAATGAGATTTCTTTCTCTCTGACTGGTCCAGAGGATACTTATTTAAAATATGTGCTGAGCTCTAGTCATCCCTATTTTATACACCTTGCATTTTACTTGTTACATTTCAAGTACAAATGTTGCAGCATCAATAGTAATTTTGGCAATAGCTAAAAATTCTCATTTCCTCAAAAATCATAAAAGGTATGAATATAAGCCAAAGGATAAATGTATGTTTTTTTTTTCTACATTTTTTAACTTCAGGATACCTCAGGCACCTTAGAATTTCAGCCAGGGGAGAGATACAAATACATTACAGTTAACATCACGGATAATTCTATTCCTGAATTGGATAAATCTTTTAAAGTTGAGCTGGTAAACTCAGAGGGTGGAGGTAAGGATTATACATTAAAAGTTCTTTTCTTAAAGATTTGTCTTCAGACCATAAAGGCAATATATAGATCCTATTAAAGTAGTTAATTATTTTAAGTTAAACACAGTTGTATAATTCTTCAAGAGTCTTGGGTGAATTCATTTGTCTTTTAAAGAAGTTTTGATCCTGAATTGACTGAAATGGTTTAAGAAATTTGGATGAAAAATTGCTATATATAATTTATTTTGCTACCTAAAAATTATGTATTTTGCTATCTAAATTCTAATTTTAGAATTACCTTTTAAACAATTCATGCTCATATATTAACAAGTGAGTTAATCATAGTTTATGATCTCAGATTTTTTTTATATTTGTGTTGAGAAAACAGAATTTGAGTTGAAAGATCTTTATCAAATACATTTTATTAGTAATCCACTAGCTATTATGTTATTGCTGACCTGAGAGAAATGTCTTTTGAGAATGTGAAAGTGTAATTGCATGAGAGATAGCAGAGTCTGGATGTACTTCACAGCACTAGCTTCAAACCTACAAACTAATACATTATTCTCCTAGTCACCTCATCATTCATCCTTGAAGGAACAGGGTTAGAAATATGCATAAGTAGATGCCAGAATTCACAAGTAGTTTCTTAATGTGTGGGCATTAGAACTTCAGAATTTAATTTTGACTTTCACAATAAGTCCATACATTTGTGGAATGGCATAGCCTTTGTCCATATTCATGTATAGAGGTTCTGTTGGGTAGTAACTTTTGTTTACCTCTTTTCTCCAGATGTATGTATTTGTATAAATGGAGAAATTTATGATTATGTTCAAAATTAGATCTATGGTAGAAAAATCACTTAAACAAAAATGATTAACTTTATAACTGACTTTTATTTTGAATAAAAGCAGTACTTTGGGAATATAAGAAACATATTCATGTGTGTTTGTGCTCATAAAAAGCCGGAAAAATGGGGGAAATAAGCTCTTTCCTCAAAGAGAATTTCCTCACAGTGCTCCTGGTGTCCTACTGAAAGAGAAGTAGGACAAAGCAACAGTTAAGATCAAGCAGAAATTCTGAGGGGTTTGTATACAGTAAATACATGACTGGACAGCAGTCCATGGAAAGCCATAAATAGGGAAGGACAAATGGGAACTGTACCTCATGGAACTGCAAGAAATTGCTTCAGTAGCCTTCATAGGACTAAGTATAAACCTTATTAGCAAAACAATTAGTTAAAATAGGAAGCTGCCAGATAGTATTTATTTCCCACCACTTAAATTCTCAGAACTTTTAGTGTCATCCACCCTGGTCACAAGAGTTGGTAGTTATGGCTCTAACAAGCAATATGTAAAATATCTACTTTTCTTTTTCACTGATTTCTTTAGATTATTTTTCTGGTAACATTTTCATTAAAAAAAATAAAAAAATGAAAGATAGTGGCTATACTATGCTTAATTTAAGAGTCCATGGTTTTGTCATTGTGGATATACTCTCCATTGAAATAAATTATATCTTTCTTCTGCCTTTGTGGATTAAATTACAGCCTCTCTCTGTTTCTATGGATAGTCTGCATGAGTTTATTGTGATTTAAAAAAAAGCATTATCTATTGCTCAAACATTTCTGGTGTTGAGTATTTCTATACTTTAAGCTGGTCCTAAGATGGGGGAGATATACAGATGCTTGCCAGACCACAACTTGCTATATTTGTTGTTATCTCCTTTTAATATCTCATAAACACTTAAAAAGTTATATATATAATAAAACCAGAAAAAATAGCATTGTCTAATTGTAATAACATAACTTTGATTTATCTACCTTTTTCTTTAAAGAATTCAAAGTCTGGTAACATGTAATAAGAGTATTCTGTTTAGGCAAACTTGATTTACATCTTAAGTTTTTAGTGTAAGAACTTACATGTATGGAGGCTAGGGCTCCTTGTATGAGAGTAAATAGGGCAACAATAACAAAACATTTTTATCTTTGGTAATGCAATTATGATTCAATTTGAAGAAAAGTAGCTATGTCACTAATATTGTATGTTATACATAAATACATATATATGTATATATAAACACACACACATATAGAGTGCATAGGACATTAAATGGGGCTACTTAATAAGTGAAATTACCTTATGGAGAAGTCTGTTTGGTTCTTAACAAATTTATTTCTCTTTATGAATCAACCAATAATAGCTTTATTCTAGCACCTTATAGTCCATTAGTGTATTTAAATGATTGGAATATCTTAGAGTTCATTTCTTGCTTTTGTGGCCTTGGATAAAATTGAGAATAAAGCTGGCCAAGACATTTCCCTTTTTTGGATCCTGAGAGAGAACAAGATACTCTTCAGGATGTAAGGGTTACTTTATTTTTTTGGTATGAGGAAGGAGAAAGCTACCATAGATTTTTATAGCCTCTTTATGCTAGCAAGGAAAGAATTCTTTGAAATCAGAGAAACAGTTTCAAATCCTGCTTCTGACACTTATCTGGGTGATGTTGAGAATTGCTTAACTATGGAGCCTACACTTCCTTAATTACATATAAACTGAGAGAATTGGATTTTATGGCTTCTGGGGCTTCTTCCATCTTTGAATCTGTGTGTCTTTGTAAAATATCTAGCATGTGCTTTTTATATTCCTGCTCCCAACTAATGCTTTCATGCCATGCCTGTCCTTGGTCAGATTGGATTAAATAAAGCATTTGTGATGTGCTTTCGGTTTATGAGGCATTCTGCTAAGTGCTAAGAGTACAAATAGAAGAAAGAAGAACATCTGAGACTTAGGGTTGGTATTTAGATTCTGACATGGGGAAGATAACACATAAAAGGGAGATGAAAAGTAGGGAGCCAAGTGGAAGAGTGCAGAGTCAGAAGTGGAGACAAGTGTCTGGAAGAGATGTCTCCTCAACTGGAGGTTCCTGGGAGGCATGCACCCAATGGAAGGAAGGGGTTTCGAGAGGGGCCACCTCACTAGCAAGGTTGCTAAGTTTGCTTAGGAGGGTTGCTAAGGCAGAAATGGAAAAGCTGGGGAATTTTGTGGATCCTAGTGCTTTGTATGCACTGTAGACACTGTATGTATGTACATTACCTATGCACTGTACAAGGTAATGTTGAGTTTAAGCTAGTAGAAAGTACAGTTATCCCTTCTGTATCATAGAGATGGGACACCTCCTCAGTCTTCAGAATCTATGTTAATTTTTGGGGGGACCTTCCTTCATACTAGAGTAGAATTCTGAATTTTCCCTTTTTCTTTTATGGAGTATTTACAGTTGTAAAATTTGGGTTGATACAATACAACATATATCTATTTTTAATGTAGTTCTCAGCTTCTAAACTTCATCTTTGTTATCTGCTGAACTTTGTGTGTCATCTTCAGGTTCTGCAAAACTCTCCCCCCAAATTCCCATTTAATTTTTTATGCCTACCCACGATATATTGAAGCTGTGATGGGGAATTTTGTGATGTGGAAGAGATAATTGGATAACCCCAGTCCTTCTGCTGTGGACCTTCTAGGTCTAACTCATACTCCATTTTATACTGGTCTATATGAGACCAGATTTCTGATATGTAAAATATGGAACCTGTGAAAGTAAAAAAAATTGTGTCTTTCCTTACCCATAACTGGGTTATTCTAACAAAGTAGTCTCTGAAAAGAATTAATTTGCGACAGGACATGACTTCTGTATCCTGCTATAAATAAGAAAATTATTTTGTTAAATTATGAAGGTTTGCAGAATTGGCCATGGCATCCATACCTAATTCCAAATTCGTGTTACAACTTCCCCTGCCCCTACCTGCCAACCCTTTGTTATTGTATTATAAATGATGTATTCCATTCTTCTTTTGTAATAAAACCATTTTTTCAATAAAAAGTTTGGGGGTTTTCATGAATGATGCTATCTTCTTCTCTTGACTAAATTTGGAGTAAATGCTTTCCATCTCTTCTTTGTTCTATAAATGTGTATATGTGAATTGCACAATTCTGTGCCTCTCTTCTTGAAGTTGCTGAGCTCTTTAGGATTGATGGGAGTGGTAGTGGTGATGGGGACGAGGAGTTCTTCCTTTCAACTATCCACAAGCGTGGTAAGCATCTTAGTCTATCCTCTCCCCTATATTACTATAGTTTTCTATATAAGATTTTTGCCTCTTAATACTATGGTTCTGAAATCTGAGTCTTTCTTTAATTGACTCAAAACAAATGGTTACCTTTGCCACAATTTCTTTCTTTCTTATTTTCAGAATTCAATTTTGCATTTGTAAATGATTCGGAATGAGAAATATAGCCTTTAGAATGAAGTTTCAATCATAAAAATTCTGCATAATTTGTATGGTCTTAATACCTTGAAAAGACAAATAAAAATAATAACATGTTTTATAATTTAAGGGCTCTGTTATAATTTCTCTATTTTGAGAAATATTGTTTTTCATTGATAGTCAATATGAATGAGAGAAATAAATTAAAAGGAATCCCAATCGAGAGAATTTATTACTGTTTACCATTGTTCTTATTCAATAAATTTTGAAAATTGAAACTATTTCAAAATAGCACTTCTGCTTTCTTTCTAGACTCTTAGCATAGTGTCTGTTATATACTAAGAACTTAATAAATGCTTACTGTTGCTGATTTTTATTTAAAATATTTCTATCCATCTTCAATTCTGCCTCTTCTTTTAAACAGAAAACTTTCTATTCCTTAGAAATTCATTTTTCTAAATGTAGGGTTTTTATATACCATCTTTGTTGACTCCGTTCAACCCAGCACCCTTTTTCACACAATGGAGTATATTCTAATAACATGTTTTTTCTTAATAGTTTCAATTTTCTGCAGTTCTTTTATGTCATATTTTTCCACTGAGAAATCAAGTACAGTTTTTCTTTTTAGGAAGTAGCGATTTTGGCATGAAGTATTTGAAAATGTGAAAGTTAAAAAAAATATATATATATATGTAGTATTATAATAATGTTAGTGTAGTAGGATATAATTATTATGAAAATGAAAAATGAAAGTGCTTCTTTTGGATTGGAAAAAATTAGGGATGATGTAGTTTTAGAATTTAAGTCCATTTGACATCTTCTCAGTATAGTCATTGTATCTTGACATTTTCCACATTCTCTCTGCTGAGGAAAATTTTCTTTCATGTAACAAAACCCCTCAAACTTTATATATTTATTTTTCTTGTTTTCATGTACTTTCTATCTTCCTTTTTGTAACATGTTGCTACAAAGATTATAAAATTGCAAGTTTGTGTTTCTTTACAAGCAAATGAGAACCAGTTGAATGAATAAAATGAAGCTTTAAAAATTGTTCTTTCACCTCCTATTAGCTATGTAACCTTAGGCAAATCGCTTAATCTTTCTGGTTTCTATCTTTAAAATGGGTATGCTTGACGTATTTAATCTGAAAGGGTTGTTGTGAAGATCAAATAGGATAATATAAGGAACAAGTTTAAAATATTTTATAAAAATAAAATACCAACATTATAACTAAAATGCTAATTAGCATTATTTTTTTTTATTCTTTTTTTTTTAAAACTGTTACATGCAGCCAGTTTAGGAATAGCATCCCAAATTATAATAACCATTGAGGCTTCAGATGATGCTCATGGTGTATTTGAGTTTAGCCCAGAATCATTACATGTCAGTGGAACTGAACCCGAAGATGGACAGAGTTCAGTTATATTAAAGGCAAGTAAATTTCATTTTATTTTGTAAAATTTTAGACAATATTTGATTCTCAATTTTGTTTCCATTAATGGTGGTATTAGAAAACAGTAGTGTTGTAGATCCAAATTAATTATTTAAAAATCATCTCTCTTGAGCTTTGGTGTTTGTTTTTCTTCTTAGAATGAATACAAAGGAGAGTCTTGCTATTTCTGCAAATACATATAGCTTTAGACAGTGTTAATGAAGCCCTACTGTTAATATTTGACACACACAAAGAGCTGAAATTATTGCCTTATCTTCTTAGCTGATATATACACATATATATTTATATATATATACATACATACATATATATATATATATATATATATATATATATATATATATAGAGAGAGAGAGAGAGAGAGAGAGAGAGAGAGAGCTGATTAGGAGAAACCACTCATAATAAATAATCTATTGTAGTACATAGCAGAGGAAAGGACAGATAAAATCATAGACTAAACTTTAAGGAACAAGTACCCAAAGTTGACCTAGAAGGAAGCATGATATTTCAGAAGATGCAAATTTGGCTTTGACATTTACTATGTTATTTACTATGCTATTCCATGTAAATCTGCCCATGTAGCAGGTTCCTTATCTGTAAAATAGGCTTTATAGTATCCTCTCAATGGAAAAAATGTTCAATAAATCTTTCAGTACTGTATAAATACTATGTATTATTTTTATATATAATTTAAGTATATAATTTTATATTAGTATAATTCTAAATAATAGAAGCATATTTTTATATCTATATATAGCTTATCAAAGGCAATGTAGTGTTAGTTAACGCTTCAATAAATTAAGCTTAAATAAAATATTTGGGTATTCTATTGGTTTTGGGTATTCTATTGAATAATAACATTAATTTGATGAAACCAATTTTGTTTTTTTAATGGGTGACAGAAAATATTTCATTCTTAAGAGGTTTACTATTTCTCAGTTTCTTGGGAAATATATTCATAACTTTATAATTGAAGGCAGGTGACATGATTTGATTTATAGAATTTTTTAAGCTAACTTTGCATAACTGTTTATTGTTCAAAATGAAGTAGAACTCTAAATTAAATGAAAAGTATGATTACCTCAGAAGGTCATTGAAGCAGTTTTTTAAAAATGCACAAAACAGAACAGAAAGAGGTTTAGAAGGAAAGAGGAAACTTTAAAAGTAACATGACTCAATTAAATATTTTTTAAAAGCAAGATATATGTAATATGGAGTCACTATTTCATATATAATCTTTATTTTTATCATAGAAATGTTTTGTTTGTGTATTTGTTAAATTTAGAATAAAATAAACTAATAATAAACAAGAAATGTCAAATTATAATTAAGAATATAATATGAGTTAACCATATTTAGTGTATTTATTTATAATACAATTGAGCATTTGATTTGAAAGCTCAAGTTTGCTATTCTCTTGTCATTACGTTGGTATTAGTAAAACCTTTCATCATTCTTAGACTTGTATTTTGTAACTCATTTTATGAGATATCTTTTGATATGAGGGTTGTTTTTTTCATATTCTTCAGGTCGTGAGAAGCCAAGGAGCTTTGTCTCAAGTAACTTTGCATTGGAATATTCCCTCTGATGTATCTGGAGACCTTGCCTTCACTTCTGGCAATGTCACTTTTGAGATAGGGCAGATGAACGCCAATGTAACTGTGGAAATACTGCCTGATGAAATTCCTGAGTTGGATAAAACATTTTCTATTTTAATCATAAATGTTTCCAGTGGCTGCCTGGGAGTCTATACAAATGCTACATTAACAGTTTTGGCCAGTGATGACCCATATGGAATATTCATCTTTTCTGAGGAAAATAGACCAATTAAAGTTGAAGAAGCAAGTCAGAATGTTACTCTCAAAGTAATCCGATTAAAAGGCCTTATAGGAACAGTCATAGTTGCATATGAAACAATGGATGATGCAGAAAAACCACCTTTTTTTCCACCTAATTTAGCCAGAGCAACTCGAGGAAGAGACTATATACCTATTTCTGGGTTTGCTACTTTTAGAGCTAACATGAGTGAGGCAACAGTTATTATTCCTATTTTGGATGATGATGAACCAGAAAGATCAGAATCTGTATTTATTGAACTGATCAATGTTACATTAATAGAAAGAGTACAGGATCGGCCAAGTAAGTATAGATTTTTGCTTTACTTATCCATTGTGGATAACCCTCTGTTGATGCCTTTGGTTTTTATATTACTGCCATCTTTTTTTGGAAAAACTTTCTCTTCCCCATGCCTCTTCAGATTAAGCCTGCCATTTAATACATAAAAATCCAATTAAATAAAAACAGCAAATTTAATGAGTGCATCTGGTATTACTGTTTTAGTCTCACACTTTGTCAGAAGAAGGCATTTTTTTCATTATCTGTTCTCTGGATTATCAATGACTTTAGTTACTCAGAAATTATGTGTATTTGTGATGGATTTTTTTTTCATTTTTTATCTTTGTATCTACTTTTCTGGTTCTGTCCATTTTACTAGGTTTCATTTCATACAAATCTTCCCGGTTTTCCCTCAATTCCTCCTTGAACTGGTTTTTGGATGAAGTTCTAAAAAATCTTGAAAGGAGAATAGAAAATTTTCATAAAACTGGTAATATACATAGACCCCAGCTTTTTAATGGATTATGTTCAAAAGTTTATGCTCTAAGACTAAAAGAAATACTTCATCTTTCTCTTTTTAGAATTCTGCTAGCTTGAACTTGCTTAAAAGAGAACAAAAAAGAGAGACCCTTTTGTAGCTTTTATAGCCTGATGGGGGAAATTTCTCCAGACTATGTGGCCAAGTGTCTTTGATGTCGTTCCCCAATTATTGGGACAAATGGATCAGTCAGGGATTGCTGAGGGTGGCTGTCTCTTAGCAATGGGCCAAGAGCATGTACTCTGAAAGAACAGAGCACATGTACTGTTCTATGGGAAATGTGCCAGTATACTCATGCTACAAGTGTAAGACATAATCCCTGCTTCCTAGGGGGGATGTTTAGCTGGAGAGAAAGCAAAAGCCCTCTAAACTATTATCTCTGTGACAACCAGAGAATAATTTAATCGCTGAGTTATGTAATACTGGTCCATAACAACATAAAGAGTTCAGGAGAAGATGGGATGCAAGGACATGTCAGTCTCCTTGCTTTCTCCCCTCTCCCCCTCCCCCCCAACACTATTCAATCACTAGAGCTCATAAATGAAATCAAGCTGGAAGACTAATTGATTTATATCTGGTCCAAGAAGCAGGGCAGGATGACAGTGTCTTAATAATGAAACATGGATAAGAAGCTAGACAACAGACAGACCCTAACAAACTACTATGTTATTGCTACTCTATTTAAAATACACATAACTTGTCTCATATGCTAATTATAACTGACACTAATGCTTTTTTCTTCTTTTATTTTTAAATTTGATTTTATTTTTATGTCTTTAGTTTTTGCATTACATGTGATTCCTCTCTCTCTACATTGCCCATGAAACCACTCCATATAACAAAAGAGTTTATAAACAGAGGAAAAAAAAACAGCTTAGTAAAATCAACCAGCAGATCATCTCTAGAGAAGGGGGTCAAGAAATTCCCTGGGGAAAATGACCCAGAATTTGGCTTTTTAAAGAAAGGAGAGAACTTCAGCAAGTATTTTTGAGGGACAGATGGAAGACTAATTCTGGCCTTGAAAGCCTGACTCTACATTAGAAATACAGAAAACAGTAAAATTTCACTAACTTAGTAGTCCAAAGAATTCTATTTTGTAGATGTCTAATGAAATTATCATGTAATTTTGTAGTGAAATGTTTTTTATATAAGGTACAGCCATCCTTAGATTTAGAAAGACCAGAGTTTCAGATCTTGAATTTGATACTTATCAACTGCATGGCCTTGGACAAGTGACATAACCTTTGTCAGCTTCACTTTCCTCATCTGTAATTTGGGGACAATAATAGCAATTTCACAGGGGAAAATGATATGAGAAAAAAATTCTTTGAAAACTTGAAATTGTTATATAATTGCTTTCTCTCATTTTTAGGAATACAAATAATATTTCAGTGCCCTAGTCAACTTACTATGACATGGTTTCTTAACAATGGACTGTGACTTTGTTTATAATTGGTTTTCTTTATAATCATAAGTATTTTATTTTTTTGAATTTTGAAACATTATTTTTAGGAGGAGTCTGTAAGCTAAACTGCCAAAGGGGTCCATGACATGAAAAAGGTTAAGGGCCCCTCCTTTAAAAATAATTGCAGATATTGATGTGTATTAATAGAGGTAATTTTTTTCCTTGGAAATCCTAGACCCAAACAAAAAAAAAGCAAAAACTAAAACAAAACTATGTAGCCCAGCTATCTGTTTTGGTTTCTCATCCCACTATTACACTGAAGGCAGAGGACTATGGCTTAACTAAATTTTTTATGTGTTCCAATATTTAGTACTATGCTGTATACGAGGAAGTGATTAATAAATATTTGGCTATGTTGTGTTTTACAGTGCTACAGATACTGCTTTCAGCTCTCCACAGTTGAGGGTTGATGCAGGAATGGGTTGAGAAAGGGTATTACATGATTTTCATTTTTGTCATGGATGTTGCACTAATTATTTCCAGTCATTACTAGCACATAAGGAATGCAGTCCTTCTGTAAAGAGGCTGTATTGGACATTTATTGTTTTCTCTTTACTTTCCAGTTCCAAATTCTCCACGTCTAGGATCCAAGATAGACACTATTGCTCATTTAATTATCCTTGCCAATGATGATGCATTTGGAACCCTTCAACTCTCTGCACCAATTATTAGAATTGCAGAAAATCATGTTGGACCAATTATCAATGTGACGAGAACAGGAGGAGTTTTTGCAGATGTTTCTGTGAAGTTTAAAGCTGTGCCAATAACTGCAATAGCTGGTGAGAAAAGATAAATTCTAAAACGATGGTGATGGGCTGCTGTAGAACTTCGTAGTTGCTTCTAATAAGTGCAGCCCCACAAATATACATATAATAATTAGAAAAGTAAAAAAAATGAAAAATGTATTCTTGTTCATTCAATCACTGAAAAAAGTATCTTGTATATATTTGTGACAATAAATGCTCATAAAATTAGTGGGAATTACTAGAAAAGTAATTTTTGAACACAAGTGATTTATATGTTGATCAGAATCATTTTTATCTAATTTTAAGGCAGATAGGACATTATTAATATGGTTTGTTGTCAACCTTGAGGAGAGATTTATGTGTAAATGATTACTGAAGAACAGAAAAAACAAGAAGCTGTGAGAGCTTAATGCTTGGCAACAACTTGCTTTCTGTGTTTTTTATTCTTCATTTATAGTCTATAGGTAGAAACCATGAAAACAGACAACAGTCTATATTAACTCTTTAATTCATATGGACCAGGTTTTTCATTTCTAATCTAATCTTACAGAACTAGTTACCTCTCTCCCAACAACACGCTTGCAATCTTTGAAAAGTATTTTGCCTAAAGCTGTTTTCTTCAATGATGGGACTCTTGCTAATGTATAGTCAAAGGACTGGGAAAAAACCTTGTTTTGTTGCTTGCAAAGATATATATCTAGCCATCCCTCTGTCTTTCTTTCTATGTATCTGTCTTTCTACCTGAAACTGAATGATCATGAAATGGACATGACACCCATTGATAAAGAATTAGCTGTACTAACCAAACATTAAGTGAGTCTGAGGGGTAGGAAAAATCAAAGTAAGAGCCCTTAGCTCCCATCCTCTCAGCATTTTACTAAGCCATATGTTGTTTTTATACACACTAAATTTCCCTATAATTGGTCCTCAAATTCCTAGGAATAATCCACCTTTACTCCCCTGCTGATCTTTACTATTTTAACAGAGTTAAGGCTGCTGTCTCTAATGTCATATAAGAACAATAGTAATAATAATAGTAATAATTTTGCAACACAGACACTTCTTTACAGTTTAAAAAGTATTATGAGGGCTATAGTTCAAGTTTTACTTATTCCAGTTTCACAAATAAGGAAATGGAAACTTAGAGAGGGTTAAATAACTTATTTTCATATAAATGAATATTTAGAGACCATGTTCAAGTTCAAATATAGGGTTTTTTTTTTTATTTTACACCCTGTGTCCAATCCACAGGAATATGTAAATGTCCCAGGTAGGGATTCTTTTTGCTTCAGTTTTGAAAAGCAGTTCCATTAATTTCTACTTCCTTATATTAGTTGTTTAGAGTTCATGCCTTCATTTGATGCAAAGTTCTCTTAGAGATTGTTTGAAATTAATTACACTGCTGGAAATTTTTCTGTTTAATTGTCTGAAATCAATCACTGATTATGTATGTCCATTAGTGCATGGAAGACTGTGTGTGTTAAATCATCAGTGTATATTTATTTATATATCATGGGAAGAAGGAGGTATTAGATTTGTTACATTCTGCCCTGGACAGACCTTGTCTATGTTCATGTTCAGTACATGTTCAGTTCTGGGTGTCAACATTGAGAAATTGAAATTGTCCAGAGAAGAATAATTAAGATGATAAAGACTCTTGAGTTTATGATGTTAAAGAAATAAAGACTGGTTGAAGAAATCAGAGATTGTTAGATTGAGAATTCAAGTATTTGAAGGATGTCAAATGAAAGTAGTGTTCATGTTGTTCTGCTTGATTTTAGTGGACTGAATTGGTAACTAAAGCTATACCAAAGTTGAAATGGAAAATTTTGAGAGAAAGAGGGTAATTAAAGCTATACCAAAGTTGAAATGGAAAATTTTGAGAGAAAGAGGGTACCTCTTCCCTTAATTCCATCCCTATTCCCCACTGGAGATGTCCTTTGAATTGGTAGGAAAAAAAGAAAAAAGTTATCAGTTACATCTTTATCATTTTTTTAATTTTGAAAAAATTGTGTAAATAAAGAATTTTCTTTTAAATTAGACATATACTATAAGAAATTATTATTACTATTAGGAATTTAAAAGATATTACTGTAAGAATTAGTTTGATTTGAAGTATAAAAATAAAACATATTGAGAGATAGTAGGCCAAATAATCTTCACATTATAATCAGATTTTTATTTTTTTATATAATAGAGACCTATATTTGGAGTTGGGAAAACTTAAATTCTAATAATTTCTCATGTACTTGTTAGAGATAAGAGCCTGGCAAATGATTTAGAGCAGAGGTTTTTAAACTGGGATCTGTAATCTTTTATATCTATCTATCATCTATCTATCTATCTATCTATCTGTCTGTCTAATTTATCTATCCATATTTATATCTTTGTTAGATATAGATATGGATCTATCTATATATCTATATACATGTATGTAGACATGCATTCCATAAGCTTCACCAGATATCCAAGGATTATGACACAATAAAGGTTAAGAAACCCTAATTAAACTTTCTGCACTTCACTTTCCTTATCTGTAAAAGGATGAGATTTTCTGTGATGACCTCTAAGGGCCCTTCCAATTCTAGATCTATGATCCTATTACTACGATTTTTGTATATCAATACATAAATTTTCTTAAAATTTTTAACTTCTTTTTCTTTGACTTGGTAGGTGAAGACTACAGTATAGCCTCATCAGATGTGGTTTTGCTAGAAGGCGAAACCAGTAAAGCTGTGCCAATATATATCATTAATGACATATACCCTGAGCTGGAAGAATCTTTTCTAGTTCAGCTGCTGAATGAAACGACTGGCGGAGCCAAACTTGGGGCATTAACAGAGGCAATCATCATTATTGAGGCCTCTGATGATCCTTATGGATTATTTGGTAAACTTGATTGCTTTATTTCTCTCTTTGGACTCTGTATCTGATGGAAACTGATGAGCTGAAATGTTTTATATGACAGATTTCCCTTCATTTTTCTGGAATCACAGAACTAATTCTTACACTTTTCTATTGATATTTTAAGTGCAGTTAGTGCCCTTAATAAGCTGCAGGGAGTTTGTTGTGAAAGTTTGCCTACTATTGAAAAGGTATGCTGTAGTCCTACTTTGATTGCCATTAGTAGTGAGCAAGGTTAGCATCTTTTTATGCTTACAAAATCTTCTACTCACAAGAGGAAAAGAAACCCAAGGATTTTTTTTTTTTGTACAGTGTTTAGCTGTTAAGACTGCACTAAATAAGTTGCAGAGAAATTCTAAATACCAAAAGGCCAGAAGATGGTCAATTCCCTACCTACAATTCATTGCAGACTTGTTTTCACTGTGTATGAAACTAATTGTGCTTTGCCCTTCAGTTTTTCAGACTACTAAACTTATAGTAGAGGAACCTGAGGTCAATTCTGTGAAGGTAAACCTGCCAATAATTCGCAATTCTGGGACACTCGGCAATGTCACTGTTCAATGGGTTGCCACCATTAATGGAGAACTTGCCACTGGCGACCTGCGAGTTGTCTCAGGTAATGTGACCTTTGCCCCTGGGGAAACCATTCAAACCTTGTTGTTAGAGGTCCTGGCTGACGACGTTCCGGAAATTGAAGAGGTGAGAGGAAGAGCTAGTCTAGAATGACACTGTAAATCAACTTCTGTTATCTTGTCTTATGATTCTTAGAGCACATGTGTAGGAAAACTGGTGCTGTTATATTGAATAAGGGATTATCATTTTACAAAAGGATATTTTAAATACAATAATAGAATATGAAGTCTAAGCTTCATTAAAAAAAATAAAACATAGCTCCATAAGAATTGTATAGTGTAATCAGCAATTTACTAATTTGTATATTCATATCCATAAAGCATATATGGATTTGGTTATTATATTTAAGCTTGTAAAATATCTGAACCATGCTGTTTTTCTTTCTATTCCATTTATGTCATATTTCATTTTAATTTGATTGAATTTTTCCTTCCTTTTGGCTTTAATGGGAGCCAATCAGTTTAAATTGAGGAAAGATTGTAACCCATATTAAGCACCTTCCCAATCTTGATTTCTTTATGATGAAGAGGCACATGCT
The DNA here is from genome assembly GCF_037893015.1 of Macrotis lagotis. Taxonomy (NCBI): domain Eukaryota; kingdom Metazoa; phylum Chordata; class Mammalia; order Peramelemorphia; family Peramelidae; genus Macrotis; species Macrotis lagotis. Next base: position 224,712,113 of record NC_133666.1, on the reverse strand, counting down.
GAGAAATAAAAGTTTAGACTTACTGTGAATATAAATTAATTTTAATTATATGCTAGATGAGAATAAAACTTTTTTTAATCAAACACAAGTAGCATTAAAATCTGAGCCTATGACTTAGAAATATGTTTCTAAATATTATTTTTCTTTTATGAATTTAGAGTGACAGAATATTGGTGCTATCATCAGTAGGTGTCAGGGTGGACAGCCCACAGAATTTCTTTCAAGTGTGAATTGTTTTTCTATATACCAGTAAAAAATTCTTGTACTTTGGGGATTAGTCGATAGATATAATTTTTTTTTAAACTCATGTACCTCAACTTCAGAAGTATTAAACATGTAATGTTATTTTGTTAGAAAACTTTTAGTTGTTAAAAAGCTTCTATTTTTGTCTTATTATAAAAATAAGTTAGAGTTTATATGACAAGAAATAAAAATATGCTTTAACTATTGTAGAAAATGAATAGACTTTATTTCTATTTAAATAATATATTTGAGTAGATATTTTTCCATATAAGAAAGTCCATGACTTGTCCAAAAGCAAGTTACTTTAACCTTTCAGTCAATGATCAGTCAGTCAATCAATAAACATTTTCTAGGAATCTTCTCTGTATTCATCTTTGGCAAGACCCAAAGGAGGAGTGAAAAAGAGGGAGTAAGCACTTATTCTAAACCTGCTGTATGCTAAGTACTAAGCACTGTGAGATATGATCCTCACTGTACAGTTGAGAAAATAGAGGCTGACAGATTAAATGACTTGACCAGAGTTGCACAGCTAATGAGTGTCAAAGGTCAGATTTGAATCCACGTCATCCTGACTCCAGACCCATCTGTACCACCTAACTCTCCATTATTGATTATGTTTGTAATCAAGGTGTTGGGGGGAGAATGATTAATTTACTTTTAAGTTTCATGCTAGGATTTTCATGTGTTTCACAGAACATTATTTTTTGAACCAAGTGTATCAGGACTAGATTATTTTGAAGTATTTCTATTATCATTCTTACTCTGATTTCAGAACTTGGATATTATTAAGAAAAATTTTCACTCTTTCTTAGATTATTCAAGTGCAACTAATTCATGCCTCTGATGGTGGTACAATTGGGTTAGACCAAGTGGCAAAAATTATTATACCTGCCAATGATAATCCTTATGGTACAGTAGCCTTTTCTCAGTCCATTTACCATGTTCAAGAGCCTCTGGAGAAAAGTTCTTGTGTCAACATAACTGTCCGGAGAAGGTTTGTAGAACAAACATTCTGATTTTGGTGGGAATTTCTTGAATAGTTGGAATGACTTAGTTTTAGTTATTGTGATTTCAAAAATATTTTACAAGGTACTACTGTGTAGTGATTAAATTTAGTACTATTAACATGAAAGTCCTATCACACCTTTTCTTCATGAAATACAATACACTGATTGCTTATTTAGGTATAATTTTATTTATTAATTTATGTATAATTTAAAAAACCTTTAGTCAATAATTTCTCACAGTCACAGAATTTAAAACCATGTAGTCAATAGGTGGTCTCCTTGGAGACCTCCAGGGAGAAGGAACATAGCATGAGCCCATTGATAGATTGAATAGATTTAATTGTTTGGAAGTTTTTTCATGTCATTGAACCAAATGAACTTTTCCTTCTAGTGAACACACCTGGGGAAAGAAATGGTTGCTTATTTCTAAATTAAAGCCCTAAATGGTTCATGATTTATAAACTTTATATTTTCTCTCCATTATTTGGTAAAATTCCAAGCTGCTCCTGAAATGCTTTAGAATTGAGAATATGATCTATCCAAGTACTTGTGATCAGAAGCCAAAGTGGAAAAAAAAGCCATTCCTTCCTCAAAATTTACTCACATTACTTTTCTTGTGTTTTCATTGTAATGTAGTAAAAAAAAATAAATTTGAGAAGCAATTTCAGTGACTTGTATGATGTCTCTTATGAACATTAAATAATAAATCTTTCTGAAAAACCAATTCCCAACATCCATTTCTAATAAAAAGGACAAGAATGGTTTAAATCACAAAATTATAGATTCAGAATTGGAATACAACTTAGAAACCCATCCCTTCCTTTTCCTAAAATGAGAAAACTAAGGCCTTAGAAAATTAAATCACTTACCCAAGATCACATAGGTAATAGACATCAAAGTCTTATTCCTTTATTTTACCTTTAAGAATAGGGAGATTGACATATAGTTAATGTCTTGAATCTGAATCTCTTAATTTCTCATCATGATAACTTTTAGAGATTAGCTAAGTTCCTTTTTTTATTGTTTAACATGTTTGAGAAATGTGAAAAATAGCCTGTTGTTCTTTAATGCTTCTTTCTTTTTCACATAGAATCCAAGAGTAAGTAAATATGTTAAGTAAATATGTTCTGATGAACTAAGCTGGCTCTCAATTTTCATTGTATTTTTTAGTGGAGGACGATTTGGCCAGTTGCTGCTCTACTATAGCACTTCAGATATTGATGTTGTGGCTCTTGCAGTAGAGGAAGGTCAAGATGTCCTGTCCTTTTATGAATCACCAGTTCAAGGTGTTCCAGACCAGCTTGGAAGAACTTGGGTGAATGTCTCTACAATTGTGGACCCTCAGCATATGTGTGCTACCCTGTGCCTTAAAGAACAAGCCTGTTTAACATTTTCCATTTCAGTTTCTTCTGAGATTCCCCATTGTTTTTGGATGACTACATGGACTAGCCCTGTTGGCAACATTACAGAATTCTGGACCTATCGGAAAAACATGACAAGGGTAGCCACCCTTTTTAGCCAACAGGCTGTGGCTGGAAGTGATTATGAGCCCGTGATAAGGCAGTGGGCTATAATGTTGGAGGGTGATGAATTTGCAAACCTCACAGTTTCTATCCTTCCTGATGATTTCCCAGAGATGGATGAGAGTTTCACTATTTCCCTTCTGGAGGTTGAACTGATAAACATCTCAGCCAGCCCCCAAAACCAGCCAACTATTGGACAGCCAAATACTTCTACAGTTGTCATAATGTTGAATGGTGATGCCTTTGGGGTATTCAAAATCTATAGCATCAGTCCCAATACATCAGAGGATGGCCAATATGTGGAAGTTCAAGAGCAACCCCAAACCATGGTACAACTGTCAATTGAAAGGATAGGGGGCAGCTTAGGCCAGGTCACAGTGGAATGGTGTGTTGTTGGTGGAACAGCTATCGAAGGTATAGACTTTATGGGTGAAGGAGAGATTCTGCATTTTGCTGAAGGTGAGCTATAATATTATTTGAATGTTAATGTTATAGTAAAAAGTATTTCATATATACACAGACATATGCACATTACACATCTCACATATGAGGTCTATAAACTATAAAGTTTATATAATATATATAAAATACATACAACATTTTATATAGAGAGGAATTATGTACTCATGCTATATTTTCTAGAATAGAATATATTATACATATAGTATAGTTTATAACATATCCTGTGTTATATCATACATTAGAGTCGATAGTATTTTATATAATGTATAGTATATATCATTTAATGCATATCCAATATATTGTATATCTCAAACCATACTATAAAATGTGTGCTATATAATATGTGAATGGTGCACACCATACCTATTATACATAAAATGTAATATATATGATACAATATTATATATAATGTAATATATGCATGCATGTTTCATATACTACATTTTGGATATACAATATATTATACACACCATTCTAAAATATACTATATCATGTAGTATAACATATTTCATAATATATACTATAAAATTATACTTCATTCTAATTATACCATTGTATTTTAGTTTTGTTATATTTATTACATAAAATATGCTATAATACATTATATTATATAATATGGTAAAATACTTTTTATAGAATAGTGTATGTGATATATTATAATACAATTGGTAGTACTTGAAACATGTATGATATTGTATTATAAATTTTGTATATGATGCATAATATCTAACATTCATGAATAATATATATCTATATATTGGAAATATTACATAGAATAGTATCTTGCTCACTATATCATGTATATATAATATATAGTATATGTACAATAGTATATAGTGGCCTATAATATACTATACATATATATATGTATGTATGGAGATATAGATATGTCTCTATATATTTATACCCCATATATTGTATATATAATACATGAATATACTATACTGTAAGTATATACTGTATATACTGTATTATGTATATAGATATGTACACATACATTCATCCATTTTACATATACATATACATATACATATATATATATATACACACACACACACACACACATATATATATCTGGAGAGACAGACAGACAGACAGGGAGAAATAGTTTTTCCAGTTCCTTTCTCTTAACTGTGTTTGTTCTTAATCATCATTCAAACAGGAAGCCTTTATCAAACATATAATGTATGCAGAGCACTAGAGAAACCAAGACAAAGTGTGTATATACATATATATATATATATATATATATATATATGTATATATACAGAATATTTTTAAAAAATGAGATCATTTTATGCAAAGTAGTTATGGAAAAGTTGGACAGTTGGTGGTTCAGGAGAGGTTTCATGCAGAAAATGGTGCTTGATCTGTGACTTGAATGAAGAAAGAGATTCTGTGAAGCATTGATGGAGAGAACATATTCTAGGCATGAGAACAGCCAGCCAACAAAAGGGAGAGGGTGTGTGTTATAGAGAGATTATTTTGACTGAATTGTATGGTGTAGAAAAGAAGATGATATATTGCGAAGGGAATTACTGAAAGATTTTGAAAGCCAAGTCAAGTTTTTAAGTGCTTACTGTGTGCCAGTTAATATATGAAATATTGGGAATATAAAGGCAAAAATAAATAGAGCCTGCACTCTTAGAGGCAATTGAAAGACACTAGGATTTATTGATTATGATAATGACAAAGGTTTATGCTCAAGGAAAATCACTTCAAGTATGAATACTGGTTCAACAGGGTTAGCTGTCCATAGCACTTATGAAAATGATGAATTGGAATTGATCTTGAAAATAAGTGATTATAGCACTTTTGTTCATTTCATTATTTTAGGTGAAACCAAAAAGACTGTGACTTTGACCATTTTAGATGACTCTGAACCTGAGGATGATGAAAACATTATAGTTAGTTTGGTTTACACTGAAGGTGGGAGTCGTATTTTGCCTAGTTTTGATACTGTTACAGTGAACATTTTGGCCAATGATCATGTTGCAGGAATTTTTAGTTTTCACACAAGCTCCAGGTCTGTTATAGGTCATGAAGGTAAGTTCTTTTTTTTCTTTTTACTCCATTCATTGTCTTTTTCCATGGACATTATTCATTCATATGAAAGCTTTTAATATTTGTTCCTTTCATAGTTTTGTTAAGATTAATATCAGGTATGAATGAAGTTTGAGATGCTATGATACTTGGCTTCCTATAAATAAATTTTCACTTAAATGTATATTGAAATTTCAGTTTTCAAAGTAAATGGTGTCTACCAATTGTATTTCTGGGCCATTAGTTACCTCTCATTCCAGTGTTCATGGTGGAAACACACCTTCCAAGCTCAATACAGCAAACAAATATGGCAGAAGATGAAATAGAAAAGGTGAACTGCAAATTGCATCAACTTACATTTTGATAATTGGCAGTTTCATTGCAAAAGTGGGGAGAAAAGCAAAACTGTACTGTAAATTTTTTTTAGGATCAAGTTAACAATTTTACAATCAGCTTTCTGTGCAAAGGCAATAAGGTGTCAAGTTAGTCCTTCAGATTTATGTAGAAAGTATTTATTTTCCCTTTTTTTTCCTAGGCAGAATACAATTTTATTCTATCCATAAGTAGTATTGACTGTCATGTGCAGTTCTTTAATGCACACATTTAATACTTTAAGAATCTGTGATTTCTCTGACGTGGATATTTCTTATGAGAATTGCTGAAGCTGAATTTTTTTTACCACACTGAAGATAACCTGGAAATGAACCATTTTTCTTGTACTAATGAAACACATTTTGTGGGCTAACATACTTCTTTGGCATCTTTATTTTAAAGTAGAATCTGTTTATGTAAAATGAATTACAGTGATAGTTTTTGCTATGTTATTTGGCAAAACATTTATTTCATCTTGTTCTGTTTCATGATATAATTTGAATATATATAAAATAAGTTTTTAAAAATCATTGTAATTACAATGTAAACATTTTTTTTACATTATTGTAAATCATTGTTTTGCATCCTACTATGTACTGTGTAATTACTAACACTCAAATTTCATTAATGGTTCTGATTTATATGCACAATCAACAGTTAGTTGTCAAGTTAAGGTGATCACATAGTTAGCAGAGGCACTGATATAGTAGTGAGCATTAAGAACATTATTAATAAACTAACAGCAGATAATATATTTTAGGTAAAATCTCATTTCATTATAAAATATTCCTACGATCATTTCTTGAGTAGAAAGTACAATGTAGTAGGGATAAGAAAACCTGGGTTTTAGTATCATTTAAAAACTTACTAGCTCTGGAATTTTCATTAAGTTAATTAATTAACCTCCTTATAAGATTTGTAATAATACATATATACATGTGCACACATGTCTATATGTGTGTATATATATATTTTTTTTCCATCTGATAATTTGACTCTGCTTATCCTTTTATCTAAAACACCCCAAATATCTAAAGAAGATACATCAGAATTTCCATAAACCAACAAAAAATACTCAAAAGATCTAATACTTGTGGTAATAGTACAGTGGCAGTAGTAGTGGTAGTAGTAGTAGTAGTAGTAGTAGTAGTAGTAGTAGTAGTAGTAGTAGTAGTAGTAGTAGTGGTGGTGGTGGTAGTAGTAGTAGTAGTAGTAGTAATAGTAATAGTAAGAGCTATGATTTGAATGGAATCAAAATGCCCCCCCACAGGTGACATCCCAATGAATTTACCCAGTAATATGTCATTAAAGATGCTTTGAGTAAATAGATGGGTCACAGAGATTTTTTTAATATTGAGGTTTTTAATGTTAGGAAATTCAGGATCAGGTCATTACTACCAGAAATTGTGGCAGATTTGTTCTTAAGGAACTCTAATTTGATCAGTGGAGATTTAGCAAGTTTATAAAAGAAAGACTAGTACACATCAATTCAAGTTGCAAATATTTAGTACCTGTCAAATGCCCAACGTGACTCAGCCTGGTGACTAAAACCATAGCAGCTTGTATTTTTCATAAACTAACCATGACAAATCATTGTACTTCAAAATATCCATGAGAATTCAATAAATAAACTGTACGGCAGCATTATTTCAGGCAAATTTTTTTCCCACAATTGACTGGAAATAATGATGATCCATGAAACTTTGAAAACAGTGTTTTTAATAGTTTTGTAGAATAAAAAGTATTCAAGACATTGAAATCTTGTGAAAGAAATAAAAATATTGTGGAAGGTTTGCGAAACAATATGATTCCTATTTTCTTGTCTGCTCCTAGAGTTGCCTTGAACATTCTTTTGCTGAGCTGATAGAAGATGAACTGATAGTCCCATACTTTTACTTAGAAAAAAGCAGTCATTTTATACACTGATGCAAGAGTCTTCAGAACATTAAGTATAAAAGAATTTTAGGAGGATAGGAACTTGTTCCTGGGCTTTTTTTTGTTGTATTCCATTGAAAAAGATAAGATGAAAATAATAATGATGATGATGATAATAGTTGTTGTTGTTACTTCATCTACCAAAAATTTATGATGCAAAATCTGAGATGAATTTTTTTCAATTACTACATAAGGCCCTTAACTTTACCTTTATCAACTCCTGGATCATTCCTGTTAATATCTGTCCCAGCCTTTTCCTCTTAACTTTGGCTCCCAAGACTATACCTATATGCCCCAAACTTAATAGCAGATATCTTAGCTACCTAAGTTACTGGTTTAATCTCCCTCAACTCCCCTTTTCCTTAAAAGTTCTCATCATTATCATCCCCTCTCCTTCACCTAATTGTGAAGAGTAATCTTTACTTTGGAAATGACTATTCCCTTCCATCTCTGTGATCTTGTTCCTCCTCATTCATGCATCATAATCCTCTCCTTTTTCACTGGCTTCTTCCTATATACTTCCTAAATATTAAAAAAAATTTCAAATGTGCCTTAACCCTAAAAACACAAAAAGTTTTCTTAACATTCTATGCCATTGAGTCTCCAATTCTTTGACTAAATTCTTGAGTTTTTGCCAACACGTGCCTCCAGTTTATTAGTTCCTATTTGATCCTCAGTCCCTTATAATATGAATCTACTCTTAAAAAACTCTTCTTTCAAAGGTTACCTATGATGTAATGGCCAGATTCAATGTACTATTGTTAGAATTCATCTATGATCTTCATATGGTATTGGATACTTCTGATAATTTTCTTCTTCTCATCCACCTCATGTCCCCATGGCAGTTTCTTTCACTTCCATGCCTTCAAATATCGCCCCTTTGCAGATGACTTGCAAGTCTGCATTTCTAGCTGTAATCTTTACCAAGCTCTAAATCTTGATCTCCACTAATCTATAGGAAATCTCAAACTTAAGTATGCCAACCCATCTGATCTTTCCAGTTAAATATGATCATGAAATCATAGTTCTAGTCTTGGAAAAGACTAGATGAACTTTTAATGCAATCTCCTACAGGAGAATTGAGGCTTAGAAAATGGGTTTTAAGTAATCTGCCCAAGGTCATACTGGTTGTAAGCATCAGAGAAGGAACTTGAATCATTGTTTTCTGACTCCAGAAGCAGGGCATTTTCATTCTTCTGTATCAGGCTACATTGTTTCTATTTCTTGTACTATTATTCACCCAGTCTCCCATGTTCAAAGCATTTGATACATTCTCTCCTTTACTCCCAGTTTTTTTAAGCTCCTCAGTTTTAAAATCCAATCAGTTTTACCTTTGAAATATCTTTTACATCCATCTCTTCTTCTATCTTCCATGCTCCCATCCTAATATAGAGCCCCTTTACCTCCCACTTTGAGATAAGGACTATTCATATATTTTCTCCATCCACTTCTTTCTTTAATTTCCCTTTCACAGGAATAGTTCAATGAATGCCCTTATTGAGTGATCTACTCTTGTCACTCTTCTGTTCAAAACCTTGCAATGGTTCTCTTATAAGAAGAGTAGAACCATAGGATCATTGATTTAGAAATGAAAAATAACTTCCCTATCATCCAGTCTAATTTCTCGTTTTACATAGGAATTTAAGACTTCAAAGTTACACAAGTAGTAAGCATCCTAATCTTCTGATGTTTTCCAGTGTTCTTTCACTGCAGGATGTTAATATTCTTTTTTTTCCTTTCTTTCATATCTTTGTCCATGCTATTTCTTATGCCTGGGAAGATCCTCCTCTTTGTCTGTTGAGTTCTATAAAACGCAACTCAAATATTACTTCCTCCATGAAACCTTCCCTAATTCCCCTTTGTCTCCCTCAGACCTAACATCATTTAATTTAATTCTCTAATGTATTGATGGTGAAAGGTTTAGGAGGATCAGTATATAATGCCTTAGAATCCAACAGAAATGAGTTTGGAGAAATAGAGGATGACTAATTTTGTCCAAAAAAACAGCCAAAAAAAATTCTCAGAAAGATGAAAAGCAAAGGACTTAAGGATTTAGCTTTAAAAGTATTGTAGTAGGTTCAGAAGTGACAGGAAAAAACAGGTTTGAGAGGTTATCCAGGAAAGGAAGTGAAGAAATAGAGACAAGAATTATAATCTCCATGTGGAATGAGTTTAGTTATGAAAGGAGGGAAATAGCTGTAAGAGTAATAAGTGATGGAAAATTCTTTCAGGACAGGGAAACTGTCCATGTTTGAAGACAGAAGTGAAGGAGCCAATGTGAAGTAAAGATTGAAAATGATGAGTAAGAGTGTGGTTTGGGATCAGATCTCTTAGGAGATTGGAGAAATAGAAGTTGACTGGGTCTTGTCACCCTGATGACACAAATTTGTTAACATTGGGTTATGGAGGGATCTCTTTTGAATGTTTTACTCTTTGGCACTTTAAAATCCATAAGCCACATTATACTTACATTATCTAAATCCTAATAACTAGAATTTATATAGCACTTAAGATTTACAAAGCTCTTTAAAAATTTTATTTCACTTTATCTTCACCACCTTGGAAGTAGGTACTATTTTTATTCTTGTTTTACAGATAAGAAAACTGAGGCAAAGTGGTTAAGTGACTTAACCAGGGTCACACAATTACTAAATGTCTAAGACCGCATTTGAACTCAGATTTTTCTGATTCCAGGTCCAGCATCCCACCCATTGTATCACCTAGCTATTTCTCATATCTTGTCTTCTGTAGTATTCACCAAGTAGTCTACACAAAGAGTGTAATACACATGCATAAATGTATAAATTAAATAGAAATTGAAGATTTTTACTTAATGTTTATTTTTCAGTGTTCTGACAAGTGCTAGAAATAGATGAATGGCATTTAAATATATCTAATTTAATTCAACTTCGTTCTCCCTAAATTTCATATAATTTTTAAATGTCAACTCTTGATATGTCTGTTTTATTGCTTTATTTTCACATTCTTGTCTGTGTTCTAAATATTTTATTTTTCTGCTTTCTGAAAATATGCCATCTTCGACATTTTGTACATGTAATTTAACTGTACCATGTATAAGAGTGCATAGATAAATTTAGAGGCACAAAGTATATAACTCTTTTTAGAGGTAGAAACATATTCATGATGATTCTATAGATATTTAGAATATCTATAGAATAGATAACTGCAGATCAAATTGGGTAGAAATTTGAGGCTTACATTGATAACTTCTGTTCTTCACAGAGTTTTTTCATTTATATGAATAAATTTAATATTTGGACAGCAATGTACCTTCAGCTTCAGCTTGAATTTTTGATTCATGAGAAGGAATTATTTTATTCTATAACATGGTATTGAATCATGGTTGAATCTTATTTTTACGTTTTGTACAAAAGAAATTTATGTGAAGTACAGTGATGAATATTACTTTCTTTCAAATTTAATGTATGAAATTTAGAAATATAGTAGGATGAATTTCAGTATAGTTTTAAACAAGATATAATGAATTTCATTATAAATAAAAGTTGGAATTCAGCTCATTTACTGACCTCTGCAGGATCACAATCATCATGTCATGTTTGATGGATTTTAAATTTTTACTTCTCTTAGACAGCATGAATCAACTTCAGGTAAAGATTTGCACATTAGCATCTTTCACTTGACCTTTGAAATATGATTCCTTAAGCTCACATTCAGTATTTCAAGACTGGAAATACTCTTAAATTTTCAATCTTTATTGTTAACATGGACAAATTCTTCTTCAAATTATTTATATACCTACAATTGTTTCTAAAATGTCAATCTATCATTTTCATTTTATTATAGAGGAGACCCAACTGGCATGGGGATAGGAGATGAAACACACACACACACACACAAACACACACACACACATATATTTTTAGGGTTTTTTTGGCAAGGCAAATGGCTTGCCCAAGGCCACACAGCTAGGTAATTATTAAGTGTCTGTATATATTTAATTGGAAGCTTCTGTTCTGTCAGTTTAGATCTCTTATTTTTTTTTATGAAAAGTACAGTGATATTATTTCTTTTACTTTCCTTTTTATACTTTGTATTTTGATATTTGGAACAAACAAACAAAAAAATTCTATCCAATTTGATCTGCAGTTATTTCAGTAGAATCACCATGAATGCATTTCTGCCACTGTACCAGTGGTTTGCTTACTGTCCTTGCCATTAGATACTGAGCTCCTAAAGGGCAGAAACTTTTTTTTGTCTCTTTATATTTGCAATGCTCAGCATATTATCCAGCATATAGTAGACACTTAATAAAAATAGTTTGTGCCTGTAAACTTATTTATGCATTATTATACATTATAATTTTATAATTCTGCAGATTTTTCTTAGTGGAAACTTTATGGTCTCAGAAAATAGAGTATTTCTAGGAAAACTGTTCCTTTCATTAGAAAGTATAAGTCATCTCTCTGCCCTTTCCTTTAGATTTTTTCAGGTTTTTTGAGTGCTAAAATGTTGTTTGATTTTTGTGGATGTCAGTTTTGTAAACTTCCACAATCTCCATTCCAACATACTTGTGATAGTCAAAGTGAATAGATTGCTAAGCATGAGCAAGGAAGACCTAGGTTCGTATCTAATCTCTCATATTTGCCAACAATGTGATCCTGGGCAATCTTGATCAGCCTTTGTTTCTTTTTCTGTAAAATAGGCAATATATATAATGTGTAGTAACTTGCAAGGTTGTTGAAAGGTCAAATGAGATAATGGATATAAAGTGTTTTCTAATCTTTAAACTTCCATAAAGTTAGGCGATGCAGTGATAGATTGCCAGGCCTGGAGTTTGGAAAACCTGAATTCAAATGTGGCCTGTGAGGCATGTTAGCTATGTGACATTGAGCAAATTACTTAACCTCTGTTTACTGCAGTTTAGGACAGGTTGTTGTGAGGATTGAATGAAATTGTAAAGTGCCTAACATATGGAAATCACTGATTGCTTTATATTATAGATACTTATATGCTTTTTAAACTATCTCTTATAAAAAACTTTGCCAGCAGTAGGAACAGTGGCTTACATGTCAGCTCCTGGAGGGGAGCTGAGAATAAGGAGTCAAGCCACCACTGCCTTATGCCTCCAGCTCAATTTTATTACTGCTTAGCTTCTAACATATATACTGTTAGGTCTTTTGGGGTAGAACAAAGAAAAGTGAGGAAATGGGGAATGTCGCAAGCAGTCTATTGTATTACAGGATAAGGGGGTACGATAGTGGGGTGGTGATAAAACACAGCTGTGTCCTGTGCCCTTGGGCTGTGGGGTGAAAAGACCGGCTCCCAAGGACTCCGGCCACACCTTATCTCTCAGGGCGGCATGCCAGCTCCTGAGATTGTATCCAAGTGGTGGTTATTTGGAAATGATCTGTGTCATGGCTGTTAGAATAGCCTGTGTTCCCACATCTCCCCCTTATTTTTCATTAATGGCCTGGAAGACCTGGATAGTCATAATAAACAATGAGTTGGGAACCGATGCGAAATGTATAGAGGCTTCTACATGGGGTCCAGGGGATCTGTGGAAATCAGAAGCGGGGGGAGGGGATAAGTGCCCATTGAGGGGTGACCAGTGCTTTGGGGTGTTCAGCAGGAATAGCATAGTAATAAGGAGTTGGTGGAGTGACAAATGTCCTCTGGTGTTAAAGTTCATTGCTATTTTTGCCAAGGTGAGGAGCTCATCCTGGATTGCTTACTCCCCCTCCATCCTGTGCATCTTGGGTCTCATCTATTGTTGTTTAGCGACATTCTCTGCATCTTTTCGGTCAGGGCTGCTATGTGGGGTACAGGTAGGTCAGGTCAGCCAGTCGAGTATCCACAGTGGGGCAGTGCAATCTGTGGGGAAAAACACAAGCAAACCCTCTCCCTTGTGTTAGGATGGGGGAGGAAGGGAAGTGGGCAAGACCAAGGCCAGGGCTTGTAGTTCTGCCCATTGCACAGACTGGGTGTGGGGGCTCTTATGAGTGAATATAATGATCCATTTCTGTAGATTACATAGCCCAAGTGCTTTCTGTTTGCATCTGTAAAGGCTACATAAACCTGTGGAATGGGTCTGGGTGGGGGAGGGGAATGAGAAGAGGAGCGTGTTGACAGGGAGTGCCAAAATCCCCTTGAGGAGAAGGGAGGGTGGGTAATGGTTATCAATAGACCCAGCAAAAATCTTTCATCTGACAGGGATCTTGAAGTCATTAGCTGTTGCTGAGGGGGCAGGGGTAGCATCTTGATGTTTAGGGCCTGGGGAGTCATCATCAGTGGTCTTGTCAGGGAATTTAATGTGTGTCCAGGGTGGCCCTGGGAGGGAGTGTTGGGGAGGTTGGATCCAGTTGTCTCCCTGAGGCAACTCAGGGTAGAGATGAGGAGGCTTGGGGGGGTGGTTTGTCAGGCGGGGGATTGGGGAGGACTTGGGGTGGGGTGAGTGGATTTCTCATCGGTTTGGGTACCCTCATTGCAGACTTAAGTGAGGTGACATGGGCTCTCTGCCCTGGCCTTTTCTGTGTCTAAGGCTGCCTGTAAGATATTTTGAGGTTCCTCCTCTCTCCCTGAAAGGCAGGCATGTATTTCAGTGACAGTAGGATAGAAGGGCAGTGGGGGAGAAAAGTCACCACGGACCTCATCGCTGCGAGCAAGTGTCAAAGCGCCTCCCAAATGGCAGGGTCCATCATACGGTCAGCTTCAATCCAGGGGGCCAAAGCCAAAACCACCTGGAGTGTTATCTTACATTCTCTTTCAGAGCATTTCAGGCAACAGGAACTTAGGAGGTATTTAAGAACCCGTATTTGGGTATCTTGGGAAGAAGGGGAACATTTCCCATTATATTAAGGGACTATAGGGGGCTCTACAAGCTGTGGGGTCACTGGTGCGAGGGGACCATGGGAGACCGGTTGATGTGGGGCACTTACCTCGTCCAGCAAGGAGGAGTGCATTCTGAGGCATCCTTCAGAGGGGGATCTCGGGTTTCTGCACCATTTGTTGTGGCTTGCTTCACCTTGGGGCCCTTTCAGTGATGACCTCCCTCCCAGAGGGGAGCTGAGAATAAGGAGTCAAGCCACCCTGCCTTATGCCTCCAGCTCAATTTTATTACTGCTTAGCTTCTACATATATACTGTTAGGTCTTCCAGGGTAGAACAAAGAAGAATGAGGAAATGGGGGATGTGGCAAGCGGGGTCTGCAGCACTTGCATTACAGGGTAAGGGGGTATGTTAGTGGGGGAGGTGGTTAAACACAGCTGTGTCCTCTTCCCTTGGTCTGTGGGGCAGAAAGACCAGCTCTCAAGGACTCTGGTGCACCTTATCTCTCAGGGTGGCATGCCAGCACCTGATATTGTGTCCAGGTGGTGGTTATTTAGAAATGACCTGTGTCATGGCCGTTAGAATAGCCTGTGTTCCCACACTTACATATCTTTTTAATAGTGCGCAGTGCATCGCCCATATGTACTCAATATTTGTTGAATTGAATTAAATGAATGCCAGTTACCATGAAGCGCCTTGATATTTTTGTCTTGTTCTACTCTCTGTTGCTCAAAATACTCCTAATTATTATTTTTATTTCATTTATTTCTCAGTAATTGAATGAAGAAAGAAAACTTAGTTTTTTTCTCTCTGGGCATTTTCTCTTTTAGTCATGCCTTGAATGCTTCTGACTTCCTTTTAGTTCTTCTATAGGAAGCCTCTCTAAACATTTTTTTATTCTGCAATCTTTCCTCTTATAATTATTTCTCTTTTATTCCTGATTATAGCTTGTTGTACCAGTGGTTTGCTTATTGTCCTTGCTATTAGGTACTGAACTCCTAAAGGGCAGGAACTGTTTTTTGTCTTTTTTTATATTTGCAATGCTCAGCATAGTATCCAGCACATAGGAGACACTTAATAAGTATTTATTTATAAAATATTTTTACTAGGACATTCATATATATGGGAAATGATTTTTCCCCGATGATAGAAATATGATTCCAATTTTTACCACCTCAAGAAACCAGTGATTTGTTATACTATTTATCATAATGAAGTTGAACAAGAACATTTATTGTTTCCTAAAGGTATTTGAAAAAGACAATGTTCATAAATATATGTAATTTATATTAACAAAAATATAATCATGTCCTTATATAAGCAGGTACACCCATCCCCATAGATATATATATATATATATAATATACATATGTACATATTAAAGTTAAATGAGACTCCATATAACTCCTTCATTAGATTTTAATCACTCATATTAGCTTTTCATATTTTAAAAATAAAATTTCAGTTTAAACACAATTATTAATTAGCATATGATTGTCATCATCATTTAACATTTATGAAATAGATATTTCTATGGTGCCATAGAACTTCAGTAAATAATAAGTGCTGTCTGCAGCTGTGGAATGGGTCTGGGGGGGGAAGATTTTTCTGATCTTTGGAAAGTTTGCTTTTGTTTTTACCTCATGTTCCCTCTAATATTACAAAACAGTATTTGATTATAATACAAATACGAAATACAAATACAAAAAATATAAATAAATTGGTTATTTGTATCTTCATTTTCCTGAAGATATTAATATCTTTCTATTACATTTAAAATACAAATAATGGTGTTACATAGCTTAGCTTCCAAAGAGATATATCTTTTAGGTATTTGCAAACATTTTCATATATACATTGTATAAAATATTACATTTCAATATTAGGAATTTGTGGTGAGTAAAGAGAGAGTATACTTAATATTATAAAAAGTATTGTGCCTTGAGTTCATTTTAGAATTTGGAGTATTGGAGTATATACATATATTGGTGGATATGTGTGCATGTACTTTAAAGTATTAATATTCATGAAGATGAAATAGCTGGATGCATCAAGAATTCAAGGAGATCATTTTTGTTACTGAGTGCAAATAATATTTTTAAAGCTTAACAAATTAGCACAAACATTTTTATAGTATTCTGGGGAATGATGATAGACTCTTATATATACCTAGACTTTTTGGTTATGTTGAGTATAAATATAAAGGTGATTTTCAATTAAGGAAACATAATTCTTCTTGTCATTTTTTAGGAGAAAATCTGGAATTCCATGTAATTAGAATGCCCCCTGGTCGAGGAAATGTTACTGTTAACTGGAAAATTATTGGTCAACATCTTGAGCTTAACTTTGCTAACTTTAGTGGAGAAATCTTCTTTCTTGAGGTAATTTCATATAATAGATGTGAATTTTTAGAGAAAATCATGGATTTCTCTCCTCCCTCCAAAAATGTATAGTAAGAACAACAGGATGGATATCTGAAGACTGCATTTCTAATACCATGTGGCAGACTTCTTCTAGAACTCCTTTATGTAGATCATTTTCTCATGGGTGACACAGCAGGCCTTAAGTTTGTCCTAGAATCTAGCCTTAGTGATTTAAAATCGCATAAGTTTAACAGCAAACCATAGCATAATGAATTATTTTGGAGCTGTAAGATCAGTTTTTTGCTTTTTTCTTGTAATCTCTGAATTTGAAGGGGTTATGGTAATATATAATTGGTAAAATTATTAGGTGATATCTGGTGTCATTTTTGACCTATTCATACAAGTCCTCCTGGTGTCTATTGAAATAAAAGTATTTATTCACAAGAAAGCATTAAATTTGGAATAAAAATATAACCTATTCTGATTTATTTCTTATATCTCTTCCATTTTCCCCACCCTCAATAATTATCCTGTTTATCCTTCTTTGCTAATCAGTCTTAGAAGCATTCCTTTTTTTCCATTCCCATTGCCTCCATGCTGACTCAGATCCTTATTACATTATAATTATATTATTGCTTTAGTCCCCTAAATGGTATCCCTGAAAAATGGTATCCCTTTCTTCCACTCTAGTCCATGCTGTGTACTGTTAGATTATTGTTCTTAAAACACCTCTTTGTTTGTAACTCTATAAATTTTTTTTTTGGCAAGGCAGTAGGGTTAAATGACTTGCTCAGGGTCACGCAGCTAGATAATTAAGTGTCTGAGGTCACATTTGAACTCAGAGCCAGTGCTCTATCCACTGCGCCACTTAGCTGCCATTTATAAATTGTTAACAGATTAAACTAACTCTTTAGATGTCTAAGGCCCTACCTGATTTGCCTCATTGTCTGATCTTATCATTATTTTCCTAAATGAACTCCTTACTCTACCCAAATTAGAACAGTTAATGTTCTCTGTTGATGCCCACATGCTTCTACCCTGAAAATTTTGCTTAGTTTTCTCTTTTCTTACTACTTATCTAAATGCCACCTTTCTTTCTTAACCCTGCCTCAAGTCTTATCTTTTTCCGTGATCCTTCCCTTTATAATCTCAGCTCTCAATCATTCACTTTCTCTGATCTCTTGTAGCACTTATTTCTTTGCCTTTTATATGACCTTTAGATTTTTTTTTGGTAGTGCTATTTATCTTTTAAAATTAATGAACAAAAAAGCATGTATTCATTGCTTAATATGAACCACAAACTTTACTAGGGGCTGGGGATACAAATAGTTAAGCAAAAACAAGGCCTGCCCTCAAGGAGATTAAATTCTTATTGAGAAAGATAATATACTAAGGGTGTACTAGGGTGGTATACTAGGAGTGCTTGAACCACAAGAGAGTACTGAACCTAGTTGTAAGCCTTCTAGTGAACAGATGGCCACTGAGTAAAATGAAACATGATTAGGACTGGTCCTAGATATGGTTGAGGTAATCACTAATTAGAACTGTAGGAGCCTCAGGGTAGAAGTTCCAGGGATAAAACAGCATTGTGGCTACACAAAGTTCCATCTTTCCAATCAAGTATTATGACCTTGTATTTCCAGAACTAGCATTGAGTAGACTTTTCTATATACTAGATATAAGATCAATTTTTAATAATGATAATAATAATTCATCATTCTTCTCTTTGTATGTAATAGGGATCACTAAACCAAACATTTTTGGTGCATTTGTTGGATGACGATATTCCTGAGGAAAAGGAAGAATACCAAGTGATTTTGTACAATGTCAGAACACAAGGTAACCTAGACTCCAATTGAAGGATGATTTCTGTAATTTAATCTCTCTTATGAAAGAGAAAGATGTCACTAATCATTATCCCTATCTACAAAAAATAAGTATCATCAATTATTTATACTATTCTTTTATTTTTCATCATTATTTATTTTTGAGACATGTAGGGTCAAGTGACTTGTCCAAGGTTACAAAGCCAATGAGGGTGTAGGTTGATTTTGCACTCAGGTTTTCCTTACTCAAGGGCAAGTGCTCTATCCACTGCCCTGGGTTATTCTTTTAAACTTTATGTTTTTAAAGATTAGATGGAAGCTTGGAATTTTTTGGTTTCAAAGAAAATCCAGAACAGCTTGAAAATATTTGTCCATTCCAATTTCATAAAAGCTTAGGGTTAATGAAAGTGAAACAGTCCCATTTCTTCTAATTAGGTCATAAAAATCTTTGTGACGTTGCTTTCTTATTTGTCCACTTACTTTATTGACTTTATTTTGTACTTGAGTTCTGCTGGTATAGCCTACATCAGTACTACAAGTAAAGATAACAGCAGTACTTAGTGAATAGATTTAATGTTTAACTATTAAGGAAATAAAAATCAAGAAGTTTCCAAGGAATAATCCATAGAATTCTGGGGGTGGAAATATAGAATGTTGAGTAGGAAGAGTAGAAAATATAAATTATTTTTCCCCTTTTTTGGATAATTTCTAATGACAAGCATAAAAATTGAATAGAAGAAAGATGTCAAGAATTTAGGATACAATATCAGATTATTAGCAAAACTTCTTATGCAGTCTGTTGACTTTTCCAGGTATCTCTTTAACTGGAATGGCTATAATTGACAGCCAAGGATATGAAGCTGTACTGACAGTGGAGGCTAGTGATGAACCACATGGGGTTTTGAATTTTGCTCCTTCCTCAAGATTTGTGTTGGTTCAAGAAGCAAACATTACCATCCAGCTTTTCATCAACAGAGAATTTGGATCCTTAGGTTTGTGTTACCTCAGAAAAAATGAGATTTCTTGACCTGTTTATGATATTTGATTCAGCATTCATTTCAACATTTATTAAGTGAAATGAACCTTTTTAAGTACTGGAGGTGACACTTGAAAGTATAAGAATACTTTCCTATCAAGAGGTTTTTGCTCAAAACAGCAAAATAATTTATTCTAGGAAGAACATAGTATTTGGGAAAAATAGATTGGGAAGGGAGTGAAGTCAGGAGCATGAAGGGAAGATGATGGAGTTGTTTTAGAAAAACTGATCTTGTGCTTCTGATAACTATTAGGTATTTGGAGAGGATAATTGTGAATTCAGCAAAGAAATTAAAGAGGAAGATTTTCAAGTTATGCACTGGAGGACTGTTTGGGATCATCAAGAAAGAAGGTGTAAAAACAGACTAATGAAGAGGGCTCAGGGGAGACCTTTAGGAGGAGGGGGTATTGTTGGTTAAAAGGGACTGATTGAGAGAAAAAGAAGAGTCAGTGAAAAGAAAAAAAGGAGAAAAGCAGAAAGAGAATCGGGAGGCTGTGGGATCCAGGACCTCTGAAATACCTTTCAATGCTAAAGGGATGATCCTATGAATAAGTTCAATTAAATGCTGTCTAGGTACAAGCACTTCTGTTAGGTTTTTTATTTGTTTATTTGCTTGATCTGTAGCAGTGGTTTCATTGGTGTTGAGAACTTCTGGAGAAGAAATTCCCTCTTTAAGCTGTTTTGCAACTTATAGTTTTAGAGGATTGATTAGTAGACTGAAGTTAAGTTATTTTTGCCCAGGATCACATAGTATGTGTCAGAGCAGCATATTTATTTTCTTTGTCACACTGTATTCCATTAACTCTGGTATTTAGATATACATACTTAAAATACATAGAATTTGACCAAATTAAAGCTCAAGTTGAAAAGATATAGGTGTCTACCTACTAAGTTAAGAGAGATCAAATGACAGTAATTTAAAATACTAAATAATGAAAATTTCTTTTTTTCCCCACCAATACAATCAGGCATTATTAATGTCACTTATGCTACAGTTCCTGGGATGCTTAGTTTAAAGAATCAAACAGATGGAAATTTAGCAGAACCTGGAGTTGATTTTATACCAGTAGTTGGTTCCCTGATATTAAGGGAAGGGGAAACATCAGCTGCCATCAATATTACAATACTAGAGGTAAAATTCTTTACTATAATGTTTTAAATCAAAAAGCAATACAGTTTGCTGAAGTTTATGGAATATTCTGCCTTTATTGTTTGCAAGAGATAGATGACCACAGTTTTTCTTTTAGAAGATCATAATTATATATACATCTAAATTTTCCTCTTCATATTCTATTAGGTTATTTTTTGTTTTCATCAAGATTTCAAACCTGTACTAATGCAATGCTGATATAAATTCCAGAGACCTTGTTAAATTGGGTTATTGCTTAGACTTAATTTAGTTCATTTTTAGTTTGATTACCAAACTCTTCCATAAGAAGTGAGCAGTTGTTTTTAAAGATGTGGCCTATGTAGATTCTGAAGAATACTATCTATGTCCCAGGAATTCATTAGAAAATTTTATAGATTAGAGGGAAAAGTGTTTGATTAGGGTGGAAAGAGTATTGATAGAAGATTATTAAATAAGTATTACGTTTGATCCATTTTGCATAGTGGGACATCTTAAGTTGGTTTCTTATTCTCTGCTTATGTAAAGGGAATTCCAACCCTAGTGACTCATGATCTGTCATTGAGTTTGTGGGGGAAAAATAGCCTGAAAATTATCTTTTCATAATCATATACTATTTTTGCATTGTGTTTAACAAATCTTGATTATATTATCAAATCAAATATTACAGTAATCAAATTAGTTAGCATCTATAAGCTGCTTTGTAAAATTTAAAGTGATATAGTGATATTATATTTGAGAGCATTAAATTCATAAAATCATGACAAATGAAAAAGATCAAATGCCTGAAGTCACTGATAATTCTTTTGTTAAGTTAACATTTTAGTTTAATCTGGTATTTTGGTCATATATTTGATAACCACAAAATATAACATTTTGGTGTGCTTTTCCTGCATGCGAAATGATATTTTGTAAGGTCTGTAGATTGTCTTACAAGTCTCTTAGTACTAATCCTTTCTTCAGTTTGAGTCTAAGTTTCTTCCTTTGCTTCCAGAGGCTCATTTCTTAAAGCAATGCATCAAGTTTCTTTACAATATTGCTCTGAATTGTTTCTCTTTTTTTGCTTCCCACATTACTTATTAAAACCTAATAGTCGGGTGGCTAGGTTGCGCAGTGGATAAAGCACCAGCCCTGGAGTCAGGAGTACCTGGGTTCAAATCCGGTCTCAGACATTTAATAATTACCTAGCTGTGTGGCCTTGGGCAAGCCACTTAACCCTATTTACCTTGCCAAAAAAAAAAAAAAAAAGAAAAACCTAATAGTCTTGGTGTAGCTAGGTGGTGCAGTGCATAGAGCACTGGTCTTGGAGTCAGACAATTATTACCTAGCTGTATGACCTTGGGCAAGTTATTTAACCCCACTGTTTTGCAAAAGCAAACAAACAAAAAAAGTCAACTTAATAGTTTTGTGATAAAAAAAATTGGTAGGGAAGATGAAGGAACTGCTTCTTTTATTTTCATCCATTATGCAATTTATCTTTAACCATGGTATTGACAAGAGGTAGATGTTATTGAAATCTTAGCCTTTTCCCTATTGATATATAGATTTCTATCTATTTGTCCAGCCTAGCACAGTATTATACCACTAGTAAACACTTAATAAATGACTTAATTAAATGAAATAAAAAACCAAGCACTTGTCAAATTTTAATTAGACCTACCTGACCTTATCTCTCCTATTTCCCTTGTTTGTCTCCATCAGAAATACATGGTGAATATTTAGCATGGTATTGGTTCATAAGTAATTTATAATGATACGATTTTCCAGTCTTTCATCCCCACTGAAACTTTTTATGAACATTCTATCTTAGAGACAATTTTGATAATACTTATTTGGTCTGATTGACATCTATCAACTATCATTACTATGAATACTTTTAGACATAAGAATAAGGCAAATGTCTTTTCCATCTCATTTTTATAACTTGATATTTCCCTTAAGACCATTTTAATATGAACATCAACAAGATAATTTACAAAGCAGCCTATGTCAAGCAAAACTACTTTGAGAGGATAATGAAAAGACTAATGTGTGTGCTTTTTCAGGATGACATACCAGAACTAGAAGAATACTTTCTGGTCAATTTAACATCAGTTGAACTTATCATGGCTCCTTTGACTTCGTTCCCTCCTAGACTAGGTATAATTTTCTTACTTTTCAATCAGCCTTATACAAATTAATTTATTTTGTGTTGGTCAATGATTTTATTCTAATATTTCATATAATGTTAAGAATAAATAAAAAATAATTACTTTAGGCTTTAATTTAGATTTCTCTTTAATTTTAAGATTTTTGAATAATGTGTGATGTAATAAACTTTTTAATTTTATAAAGTTTTGGATCTGTCATAATTATTTTATGTGTAATTTTCATATTTGTCTATCTACCAATATAAATTTGTTTTTCTCAAGCAATAATTAGTGCTTTAATTTGTTTATGTAAGTTGATATCCTGTTGTTTAAATTCAGTTAGTTCATTTTCTTTTTAATTCTTAATTAGAGAATGATCATAATTCACCATTTTTTTTTGTTAAACAGCAAT
Organism: Macrotis lagotis; assembly: GCF_037893015.1. Classification (NCBI taxonomy): domain Eukaryota; kingdom Metazoa; phylum Chordata; class Mammalia; order Peramelemorphia; family Peramelidae; genus Macrotis; species Macrotis lagotis. Next base: position 224,688,830 of record NC_133666.1, on the reverse strand, counting down.
CTTGTTATAATCTCTCTCTTTTTAAAACTTTTCTTATGTTTCCTTTGCATGCTTTTAGAAATCATTCAGTTAATTCGTTACAGACTGAAAGGTAAATCTTTATGCACATTTATAAATATTAAGCTCTATTTAGAATCTATAACAAATATATCAAAATTTAGGGCAAATTCCTGATAAATATTTGGAAACTTGAAGGTCATGCAACTGTAGTCAACCTAGTTAAGCAAGAGTCCCTTGAACTTCAACTCTTCTGAAGGTCCAGTAGGGTTGGAAGAGAGCATGATTGCTAAAAATCCTATTGTCAAAGAGGAGGTAATCACAGTAGACAGACATCAGCCGGAGACTCCAGTTATGGCCACTCTTCAATTCTTGGCTAGAAGACATGATGGGTTAAGAAAGGTCAGGGCTCTTTTAACAGAAAGAAACAGAATATTGAGGATAGTGATATAAGCAATAGAAAAGAAAAAATGATTCATTCTAGATCTGAGGTACAATTTCTGGGAGCCTTCAATATTTATTTGTAAATAATTATTTTCATCTTATTGTAGATTATGACTATAGAGGTCTAATACTTCTTTTACAAATGGAAAGGCATTGCCTTTCATCCAAATGATTCCATTCCTCAAGTTCATTGGATTACATGTTCATACCAAAGATGGATAAACTACAGCTTGAGAGCCTAATTTTATTCTAGACTTGATTTCATCTATCCAAATAATGTAATGGTCCCTGAAGTTGCAGCCCAGACAATATTATTTCCAATATCAGTCTGCTATGGAATCTCTGGGAAAATTAAAGAAAATTCTTAAAATGTGTACTCATTAATCAATTAAGGATTTAGGAATAAGGACTAGTCAGATTATTATTTCAAATTTAATCACATTCACAAAATGCTTTAACATTTATTAAGAACTTTTCCCACATTATAGGGTAGTACAGACAGATATTACTTCCTCCAGTTAGCAGATAAGGAAACTGAGACCCATAATTGATACATTGCCTTGGTCACAAATCTTCTGCTCTGGTATTTGCCTCTAGGTTTTATGAGTCCAAGTCCATAACCCTTTTTTACTATATCATATTACCTGAATCACACTCATGCTTCCTCTTAGTCCTCCTGTCCCATGACTGGCAATGTTATAAATTTCAATAAAATCTTAGCAATTAGAAACCTTTGGGTAATGAATTGTTCTGGATAGCCAAAATTTCCCAACACTTGCACCATTTATGAATGAAAAGTGCCATTTTAACCAAAAAGAAGGGGACATGTTTCTTAAAAGTGTTACAGATCTCACTTCCTTCTTTGACAAAGTAAACCAAAAATGAAAAATTATTATATGAGGATCATATAGTTTATCTGTTGCTTAGTGGAATGCAGCCTATAAGCAGGATCTGTTAGTATGGTATTGTTTATCTCCTTATTGCATGGATTTGCATAATTAAGATTTTTAAGGTCATATATATGGAGTTTTTTTATTTCTTCCTCATATCAGGCTTTCATTTTCTCTTCTGGTATATTCAGCCTTTTGAAACTTTCTATTTCAATCTGCTCATTGGTTTGGAAACCAAATAACTAAACATTTTAGATGAGTGTGCAAAGTTAAAGAGGTTCTGAGTGAGAGAATCTGTTATAAATAAAATGCATGAATGTTAGCACATTGCCAACATCACATTGATTTTAGTTCTTAGCAACATTTTGGATAGGTGATATTGCTATATGTTTTAAAATATTATTGTATTTCGTATACAGAGTTGTATTCCTTATTCTTAGCTGAAGAGTCAGTTTCTTTTTTTAATCTTTCTCACTTAAAAACAAAATATAATAAAATACCAAACCAAATTAAACTGATTTTTCTCTTCCTTCTGCTTCTCATATTGTTATAGAAAAAGTAAAGGCTCCCCAACTCTTCCTTATTGTATACTTTCTGTTCTTAAATTTTCATAGAATCATAGTGCTTGGAGGTGAATGGGCCTCTAAGGCTGATTTAATCCAGATTCCTCATTTCATAGATGAGGAAATGGAAAACCCAGAAGGATCCTAGTGAAACTGGAATGGGTTCCAGAGACAATCTCTAGTACAACCTTCTTATTTTACAGAAGGGGAAACAGAGGCCCAGTCAAATTAAATGACTTGTCTAGGGTCACATGGGTGGTAAACATCAGAGCAAGGATTTTATCTCTGGCCCTTTGACTCTGGTGTCAGTACTTTTTCTCCATGCCTCAGTGACTTCCCTGAGGTCACACAGTTTTTAGAATTTTACAGTTCTAAATCCAGTGCACTTCACATGACACCATTCTGACATTGTATCTTAATATCTATGTAGACTGCTTAAAACAACTATCTAATTTTGCCTATCACCTTGTAGAAATCAGAATCTTGTATGGTCCAAGTATAGTGAATAAATATAGGTTTAGTGTGGATAAAGTGTTAAACTTAGAGTCAGAGGGATTGGAATTTGAATCCTCCCTTTAAATTTATTTCTGTGATCTTTGGAAAGTCACTTAAATTTCTTAATCTATAAAATGGAAGTAATAATAACATATAATTTATAGGATTGCTGTGAGGATTAAATTAGAAATATATGTAAATATTTTGCAAACTTTTGTAAAGGAAATGTAAACAGTTATTGTTGTTGTTGTTCTTATTTTTATCCCCAGAGCAGCTAGGTGGTAAATGAATTGAATGTTGAGTCTAGACTTAGGAAGACTCATTTCACTGAGTTAAAATCTGGCCTAGACACTTACAAATTGTGTGAAATGAACATATCACTTAACCCTATTTGCCTCAGTAATCCTCATCTATAAACTGACCTGGAGAAGGAAATGGCAAACCACTCCAGTATCTCTACCAAGAAAACCCCAAATGGCCTCATGAAGAGTTGAACATATTTAAAATAACTGAACAACAATAATAAAAATGATCAATATATAATCATCACTGCTCCCTGTGTTTGTTTTGCTTTTTAGATTCAGAAGGCTTAACGGCACAAATTATTATTGATGCTAATGATGGAACCAGAGGGAAAATTGAATGGCACAATACCAGGTAGTTCCTATAATTGAATTAAAGCAGTTAGCTGAATTTGTTTTGTGACTATATGTGATTTTTGCAACTTTACCACCATCAGCACACGTGAAGGAAAGTGGATTTTTTCTTATTTTTCTTTTAGGTTTGAAATACATGAATCACAAGAAAGTTTAACATTGGTGGCACACAGGGTTGGAGAATCACTTGGCCATGTGTCCTTGTTTGTATATGCACAGAATTTGGAAGCACAACTAGGAATGGATTATATATTTACTCCAATGGTAGGAATCAAAATCATTCATGGTTTTGAAGATTGTATTGAGGTCATGACAGTATAAACCTAGTAGAGACAGAAAATCTATATGCAGCTCAATCTTAAAATAAAATTTGAGTATTATAATTTTAATGGGACTTATAATTGAGTTTATACAATGAGCTCAATGCAGTTCTCTATTTTATAAGTATTGTATTTACTTTTCAATTAAAAAAATCCTGCTTTGCCATGATAAGATGTGGTGCCTATAAGTAAAGAAAATCATCTGAATTCATTGATGTGCTCACAGACATCTCTCTAGCATTTCCCCTCCACCACCACATTCGGTACTGTGAGTTTTCTCTTTCAACATAGCTATCTTGTGGTAGGGGCTATGGGAAACTTAAAGTCTAGCAAGACTGGAGTGATGGGTAGAGATTCCAGAAATGTCAGAGAGGCATGTTTTTACAGTATGTAAGAAACACTTTGAGCTATACAGAAATGGAATTGACTGCATCTAGTTTGTTTCCCTTAATTAGAAATCCTAGGCAAACACTGATTATCCTCTATTTATGGATTGGACTAGCTGGTCTTAGAGTACTGCATCATTACATGGAGGCAGATGGTGATTGGATGAAACTGGGGATTACTGACTGAAATGTAAAATACATAAAACAGAAGTAGTGGGAAATAGCCTTGAGAGGCAGTTTTGAATCAGACTTAAGAAGACCTTGGTCCTACAGAATAGGTAAAAATTGGGAGAGTCTTAGGAATGACATTTTCAGACCTTTGCCTTCAAAGATCCTAATAAAGAATGAATTTGAGAAGGAAGAGACTAGAAACAAAGAGTTCCATTAGAAAGCTTTATTTTAGCCAGATGAGAATTAATGAGGTCCTGAATTATAGCAATGTCCACTTTAGTATAGACAACTTAGTAGACAACTCTCATTGTAATTAGTTATAATATTTGTGACTTCACAAAATCAATCATTATTATTTTCAAGGAATTTGACATTTTTGCCAAAGTAATTGGTCATGCTTTATTTTTTAAAATGCTTGAGGGTTTTAAATTCTAAAGTAGATTTTTAAATTGTCTTCCTCTTCTATCTTTAAATAGACAAAACTAACCAAGACAAAAAGAGAATGACAGCTTTTGGAGAGATTACTGGAATTAGCTCCCCAAAATTTACGATTCTGCATCATAAATTGTGCATGCCCTTTAATCCAGCAGTATATCTCTGCTAGGTCTATATGCCAAAGAAATCACAGAAAGAAGAAAAAGTTACTCCATTGAGCCTTTCTCAACCTATTAATTTTTGACTAAACATTCCAACCAGGTCCTCTCATCTTCGTTTTTTTAGACCTCTTAACTCTATAATCCATGGTATGACTGAAGAGATTTTCCCATGAAATGACATTAACCGTGGAATTTCTCCACTAGTTGAGTTTCATCTACTGTTGTTCATATTTGAGGCTTAGATTGTGGAGGCTACTATAAAGTAACTGGATGCTTTTGAGGGTAACTGATGCTATTCTCTGTAGGAGTATTCTCTAAGCAGATGAAGATTCTTATACCATCAGTGGCCATCCCAGTGTATTTGTCAAGGACTCATCTGATATCCTAGCACTTTGTACTTTTTATGCATTTAACAAACTTGATTTTGTATTGTATTGATCCATATGCATTTTTCTATAAGCTCTGGTTGATTGTAATTTCCAAGAAGTCAAGCAAAGAATCCTATTAATCATTTTAATACTATGAACCATATTGAGTAAGAAAAATACAAAGATTTTATTTTTTTTCAACAGATAATTTTATTGCAGTATTTCCATGTGAACTTGTAAGAAGTCTGTTTATATTAAATGCTTTCAACCAAAATGTGATATTAGAATATTAAAATAAAATTTATAACAAGAGATTCTAATCTCATTAAAGCACGCTCAATATAAAATCACATTACCTTTGAAGTTCAGTTTAAAAATATTGACAATACAAATATGGCCTTAGACACTTAATAATTACCTAGCTGTGTGGCCTTGGGCAAGCAACTTAATACCTTTGCCTTGCAAAATTATATTGACAATAGTAATAGTAATAAAAATAACTGACATTTAAATAGCACCTTAAGGATTTTAACCACTTTATAAATAATAACTCATTTAATCCTCAAAAACAACTCTAGTAGGTAGGTGCTATTATTATTTCCATTTTATAGATGAGGAACTGAGACAAAGAAGGCTTAAGTGACTTATCCAGGATTTCCTAGTTAGTGTGTTTGATGTTGGATTTGAAATTGGGGTTTGACCAAAGAAATTATTTGAGTAATGCAGGAGGTGAAGATGTGGTATTATGCTGTGTCTTAAAAAGAAACCTTAGACTGAGGTGTAATGTAAGACCTTCTTGCTATTAAGTGCCAGAATCATAAAGTGAACCTTAGAACATCACTGCAAGCCACCATACTGTGTTTTATTTTCTAAGCAAGCACTGCATATCAAATATTGGTTCTTTTCATTTTAATGCTACTTGTGTTTTTGTGACCAGATTCTTCATTTTGCTGATGGAGAAAGATATAAAAATGTCAAGATCACAGTTCTTGATGATGAAATTCCTGAAGGAGATGAGAATTTTCTGGTCATTTTAACTAATCCCTCTCCTGGACTTGAGCTGGGGGAAAATACAACAGGTGATGAAATCATATTTTCTCATAAAATTTCCCTTCATTTTTCTCTAATTTTTAAAATTATTCTAAATCAAAGAAGAGTGAAGTGGTGAGAAAGATTAGACAATACTAGAGGATTTGGTCTGCTTTTCTGCTAATCTAGATAAAAAATGTTTAAGTATTTGCATCACAATGGAAAATGTACACTTGTGTTTGTATCACTGTTTGTATGCCAATGTAGTTGTTAGGATTAAGGAAAGAAGAGTAGGAAATAAGATTGAAAGTGGTTAAAAAGTAGTGATTACATTTAGATTTTCCCTTACTTTTGTTGCTAGTTGCTTGAATGAATGCATATTTATTAAGAATTTACTGTATGGGAAAAACTGAGGATCCAAATTGAAAAGTAGGACAGCTTCTTCTCTCCAGAAGCAACATACTACTGGGGGGAGAGGACAGGTTGAGGAGGTTTAGACGCAAGTCAGATGGAAATGCCTAGATGTCCCTAAGATGCAGTGACAAAACAGATGACAATGAATGTTTTTTAATGTCATTTCCGTTGATAAGTGCATAACCTAGGGGGAAAAACAACTAACAGCTTAATTCAGTATTATCTTCTTAGCTATATTATAGGGTTGAAAGTGCAATGGAATGTTGAACAGATCCCTGTCATTATATTTCACTTCATCCTCTGAATCTATTGAGTGATGACAAAACTTGACCATGATCCCTATGCTGCCTTTTACAATCTATCAGACCTTGAACTCAAATAAGACTCCCACCTATGAAACTCCCAACTTTTTTGTAGCATTTCCACTGAGATATTCAGGGTTCCATAATTCCTCATGACATAATTGTGAGCTGACAAGAATTGAGAATCATAATTGTTTGCTGACTTCTGGGAAGGTAAGAAATTGGTGAAGAACAGTATAAATGAAGAAATTATATGGGTGACCAGTACTTTAGTTAGTGTCTTTTTGTTCCTTCAATTAAGCCCTTTATCTCCTTTTTTTTCTCATAATACAAATGCAAAATACTTAGACCTTTATCTGAAATCTTCAACAGAGAAAAAAGTTATGGAGAAAAACGTAAAGAATGTTAAGAACCTGATCTCTTGATTTTCATGTATTATTATTTCTAGCTTTAAAATTGAGGTTCTTAAGACTCTTGAAGAGTTGCATGAATCTGCATGGTTCTTTCAAAGCTGGAATGAAATTTCTCAAGGAAATTATGTAGAGGGGCAGCTAGGTGGTACAGGGGATAGAGCACTGTCTCTGGAGTCAGGAATACTTGAGGTCAAATCTGGCCTCAGACACTTAATAATTACCTAGCTGTGTGGCCTTGGACAAGCCACTTAAGCCCACTTACCTTGCAATAACCTTAAAAAAAAGGAAGAAAAAAGAAAATTATGCAGGGAAAAACTCTGTTTTTAGAAATTGTTCAAATGAATAAGATGGGGGATGGAAGTGTCACATAAAATATAGGAGGAGTTTAAATCATTTAGTAGGTATTTAATCCTGGGCAAGTTTTATAACCTCTCTTAGGCTTAGTGTGCATGTTATGATCAAGTGATGATCAAGTTATGATCAAGTGAAATATTTATAAAGGACTTCACAAACCTTAAAATACTACATAAGTCCTAAGTATTGAAATAGTGGCTAATTCTTGTGGTTTAGTTGTTTTTCAGTTTTATCTGACTCTTCGTGACCCCCATCTGGGGTTTTCTTGACAGATACTGAAGGGGTTTGCCATTTCCTTCTCCAGTTCCTTTTACAGATGAGAAAACTGAGGCAAACAGGGTTAAGTCACTTGCCCAGGATCACACAGCTAGTAAGTATTTGAAGTCAGATTTGAACTCAGGAAGACGAGTATTCCTGACTGATAGCCCAGTACTTTATACCATCTAGTTGCTTGATAGTGGATTATGGTGTTCTTATTCTTTTTTAGAGTTTCTTTGTATTTTCTGATGTACTTTATCAGTGGAAAACCAGAAGCAAAGGCCTGAAGTGACATATGGGATGATTAATAGACTTGAGATCTGGATGTGTTCAAGTTCTGGGCTCAGATGCACACTAGCTCTGTAGTTTAAGTTAATAATTAGTGCCCTCCATGTTCAAGAAAAGAAGGTTAGGCTAAGTTATCTCTATAGTCCCTTTTGCCTCCGATATTTTGTGATTCTAGGCTGGGCAGTACGGTTCTCCTAGACTTCTATGCAGGACCTCATGGATGAAAGTCTAAAGTACATATGATGATTTTCAAAGAATTTAGTATGTAGTTTTTGTTAATTCATTCCATCTCTTTCACTGTTCTCACTTTAAGTATTCTTAATTGTGTTTTTATTAGATTATTTATTACATATTCTCTCCTTTATCCCCTCTCTGCACTCTTGTCTTCCCCTACTGTTTCCTTCCTACCAGACTTCTTTCTCTTTCTCTGATTCTTTGTTTTATTTTTATTTTTTTATTTTTTATTATTATCTTTCTCTGATTCTAACTACCAGAGTCCTAGTCAGATGGTTCAAAATAAGAAATAGATAAGTTTTATCAGAAGAAATGCCTCTAAAGAAGATACATTATCATTTTCTTTTCTGTAGTCCCTAAGGAATATTAGATCTTTCTATCTTTTTGATTTTTGTCCCCAATGCTTAGGTCACATCTTTTTTTTTTTTTTTTTGCAAGGCAATGGGGTTAAGTGGCTTGCCCAAGGCTGCACAGCTAGATAATTATTAAGTGTCTGAGGCCAGATTTGAACTCAGGTACTCCTGACTACAGGGCAGGTGCTCTATCCACCGTGCCACCTAGTTGCCCCTAGCTCACATCTTAATAAATATTTTTTTCATTCATTCAATCACTTCTGTCTTGTCTCTCTTTTCCTGCCTTTTCTGCTTCTCCCCTCAGCCCTCTCCATTTGGAAGAGTTCATTTCAATTTAACAAGTACTCAACTGAGTGGATTCCAAGTGCTCAGCATTTAGAGCACATTATATATTGATTTCATACATTTTATTTTTATTTTGATAGCTTTAATTACTGTACTTGCCAATGATGATGGTCCTGGAGTTCTGTCATTTAATAATAGTGAACACTTCTTCCTACGAGAACCAGTGGCCCTCTATATTCAAGAAAGTGTTGCAATGTTATATATCATTCGAGAACCTGCTCAAGGGTTGTTTGGAACTGTGACTGTTCAATTTACTGTAACTGAAGTAAATTCTTCAAAGCTGTCTGAAGATCTGACCCCTTCAAAAGGATATATTGTTTTAGAAGAAGGAGTTCGATTTAAGGTAGGACATTTGCAGATAGTAAAGAATAAAATATCATTTTTATTAACTGCTTCAAGCTCTTTTGGAAATAAGATGGGTTATAAATGGTCAACTTTTAAATAAAGAAATTATACTTATTATTTTTATTCAAATAGTTTCCTGTTTCTACTCACTTGTAAACTAATGAGTGAGATTATTTAAGTAATATAGTTGCTTATGTTTTTGTTTTAGAGATCTACGCTGCTGTACCTAGATATCCTATATTTTCCAGCATTGCTTTTAAAAAATCATCATTTTATATATATATGTACATATATATATATATATCATTATGAAACCAAAGTATCTACCTTTACCATGATGCCTTAGTTATCCATGTATCTTTGGCAAGATTCTAGTTAAATAGAATATGACTTGTATCAGCATTTTTATCAGAGTCAATATCTTATATGTATATAAAAGTTGCTACTTGGAGAATGATGGAAAGAATTTGAATGAAATATATTATGATGTTTTCTCACTGAAATTGCATTATAACCTATTCAAAAATACACATATTAGATGCTAGCTATGTCTTGTACTTTACAGCTCTTTTCTTTAGAAATTATTCACACTATATAAACAATAGCTACTGAATAATAATAATGATAATAACAGCTAGTATGTATAGTACATTTAAAATTTACAAAAACTTTACAAATATAGCACTACCTATGTACTAGGAATTATACTAAACACTTTTATGATTTCACTTGATCCTCACAATAACCTTTGGAGACAGATGCTATTATTTATTCCAATTTTGCAGATGAGGAAATTTACATAATTGCCTAAGAGACTTGCCCTGGTTCACCATCCTTGAAGTCTTGCTGTACCTTAAAGCTGTTTCTCTGGTAGAATAGTCAATAAGAATCTGGTCTCTTTTACTTCTTTATCATGAACATTTCCCCACTATTTTCCACCATTGTTTTCAATTCTCACTGTGTATGCGAAGTTTCCAAGTGTGTGTGTTAACTTGATTTTGAGGTAAATTGCTTTATTTCATCATTTGTAGCAAGTGTTGCCATATAAACTGTCATTATATTCATGGTAGTCTTTTTCTTGTGCTTATCCTGGGCACTACAAGATTAGATGAACAAGTTTTACAAACTGGTGCATCTTATTTTGGGGTACATAATGAAAACAGCTCGGCCATCACCTTTGTTTTCTTCCCCAAGGTGAACCTATGTATTTTTAGTATTTCTGTGCTCCATTTTCCAACTGATACTCCACTATTATTTTAGAAATTAAAAAGGACACACCTTCAACTGCTTCAAATATGTATTTGTTTCATGAGTTTCCATGGTCAAAAAATTCATCATCAAGTGGTCATATTATATTGAACATTCCAGAGCTTCTTAACTCCTTTTGAGAAGCCAAGGTCACTTTGATACTATGATGAGGTGGTATTCAAGAATAAAGTTGGGATATATTTGACTTCATGAAGTGCTCTAAATTACAAGTCAATGTGTGATTACTATAATGAAAAGATAATTGTAGTTTTGGGACTTTGACCTGATCTTTTAAGAATAAGAAAAAGCTGGCTGTGTAAGTTATCACTTAAATACCTGAAAGAACTGAGAGATTCTGACAATAAAAACCTTCAGCTACATAAATATGCTCCTACATTATGAGAATCTGAAAATAATAAGACAATCCATGGACTGGATTATTTTGTTGTCAAAAACTGTGTGCTTTGTTGGAGTTGTACGTTAATGATGTCATCTTCTTGTTTTATTTGCAGACTCTCCACATATCTGCCATATTAGATGCAGAACCAGAGATGGATGAACATTTTATTTGCACCTTGTTCAACCCAACTGGAGGAGCGAGACTAGGGACACCTATTCAGACTCTCATAACTGTTTTGCAGAATCAAGCTCCACTGGGTCTGTTCAGTATTTGGGCAGTTGAAAATAGGTATAGTTAATATAAAGACTAAAGTTTCTGATATTGAATAGGGTGTATTCCCCTAAAGCAAAGAAAATACAGAATTCCAATTTCTTTGAGAGAACAGGATAACAGTAACCTGAATAAGTCCAGTACAAGGGGGCAGCTAGGTGGTGTAGTAGATAAAGCACCAACCCTGGAGTCAAGAGAACCTGAGTTGAAATATAGCCTCAGACACCTAATACTTTACTAGCTCTGTGATCTTGGGCAAGTCACTTAACCCCCTTGCCTTGCAAAGTAAAAACAAAACAAATTCAGTCCTAAGAGTTTAGTGCAATTTTTTACATTTCCATTGAAAATGACCTTCATAGTATTTTAAAGTATTGAGAAAATGTAATAAAAGATCGAAGCAATTATTTTGCCAAATATGAATAGTTTAATTATATAATTAACTTGAATATGTTCAACATTTCCATTTGCTGCTGAGTTTTTCCAGCATATACTTTCTTAAAAATAAGTTGTTTTCTTTGGTAATATCTTATATTTATATAGCACTTTGTAGTTTTCAAAATATTTTCTAAGGCATTACCTCATTTATAATTCCCATTGCAAGGATAGGTATAGATACTGGAACTGTGGTTTCATTGGCATTGGGAATTCCAGATTAAGGAACTCATTTCTATCAATGCAAGTTGTTATTTTCTCTATAGCTTTTAGTGTTGAGAGTTGTCTACAAACCTGAAATGTTAGATGCCAACAGGGTCATGCAGCCATTATATAGAAAGGGTGGGATTTGAGCTAATCTCGTTGTTTCCAAAGTCAGCTCTCTACCTATTATGGTCCCTTCCTACAATGTGGGTATGGATGTAAGAAAGATATTATTATCTACATGGCAAAACTGGCTCCAAAATCCTATAGCTTGAAAATGACAAAAAAACAGACTTAAGTCTAGAATTCAGACTTCAGATTCAGGATTCTTTATACCATATCCATTGTCCCAATATAGATATAATCTTTCGCATTTTTCAGCTCACCTATTATTTTATAGAATTCAGTTCCACAAATTTAGTAAACATTATCATGTATCATCTTTGTTCCAGACAGTTTGATAATTCTTTTTTTTTCAAGCCAGTGGAATTAAGTGACTTGCTCACTGTCAATAAGAATCAAGTGTCTTACTTATTTTGAACTCAGTTCCTCCAGAATTAAGGGTCAGTGATCTATCCACTGTGCCACTTAGCAGCCCTCCAGTATGATAGTTCTTTTTTAAAAAAAATTTATTTAACTAAGGCAGTGGGGTTAAGTGACTTGCCCAAGGTCACACAGCTAGGCAATTATGAAGTGTCTGAGGTAATATTTGAACTCAGGTTCTCCTGACTCCAGGGCCAGTGCTCTATTCATTGCACCACCTAGCTGCCCCCCAGTATGATATTTCTTGAGAGACAAACTATTTAAATAATATATGCTTACTTTTTTTTAGATAAATTTAGTCATTGATTTATTTTCAGTCTTGTCCTAATGTCATGAAAACATTTTAGTATTTTATTTTTTATGCCATAATGCATATGTATTTGTTGAATTCTTTTATAGGTCGAGGGAAGGTGGTCCTGACTGATTATTATACTCCCAATAAGAAAGCTCCCCTTATTAATGTAGTTGCCTCACTAGGAAAAAAAATAGCCGGTGTGTGTCACAAGTGTAGTTGAAAGGAAGGTCTTCCTCAGTCTTCAGGCCAAGGTCATATCTCTACTACCCTAACAAGTCTCTATTGAACTCTCAGAGTGCACAATTCACTCTAGCTACTTTATAGATATCTAAGTGATAGCATCCTTCCCTAAAAGAGAATTTATTTATCATCAGTTCTGCCTCATTGTTCTATGCCTGTGGAGTAATTACTATTAATGGATATGAAAATGAGATTGTTTTCTGACTTTCTACAATTCTACTTATTACTTTTAGAGCCACATCTATCACCATTGAAGAAACTAACAGGACTGTTTATTTAAATGTGTCTCGGAGTAATGGGCTTAATTTAACTGTGAGTGTGGAGTGGGAGACAGTATCTGAAACTGCCTTTGGCATGAGTAAGTTCAGTTCTTTATGTAAACAAAACCTACATTCTCTTGAATGCCTTTCAACTATTTTCACTTCAGTTATTTATTGTTGAAAGTTGAGAAAAAATGAATAAAATTTAAATGTTTATTAATACAAAATAATTTCTACTTTAAAGTTCTAATACTTTTCATATTCTGTTGGTTTTCCAGGACTCATTTTATTTTAGAAAGTCTTACAATAGCTTCACAAACCTTAGCTTTTGAGAATTCATCTATGCACATGTGGACCAGAGGAGGAGAGGAAGAGACAGGGATTGAGAAAAACAGAAACAGAGAGATAAAGAGAGGGAGGGAGAGAAGGATGGAGGAAGAGAGAGAAGTATTGGTTCGTTTTTTGAGTAGTTGTTCCAGCTGAGTCTATTGTTGCCTCATTGTGAATATTTACCTGTGCAGGATGATTCTAGAAATCTCTTTTTTCATCAAACTATAAACTTTTTATTCTGCTTGGTCTGGGAAAATTAATGAGAAAAAAGTCTTAGAACATTCTAACCCTTCCTAATCAGCTAGAAGACCCCTGCTAGATTCTCTTTTCATTCCTTATGCCTCTATTATCTTTGAGTGAAATAGAAAAAGGATTATGTGTAAAATAATTACACTTTTAATTGAACCTCTTTCAAAAGTATTTTCCCTTCTAATTAGCAGTCTTACAAAACACCAAGTTTATACCTGTTGTTATTTTCTTCCTTTTAAGTTAAAGTGTTGACACCATATTTCTCCTCTTTTCCATGTGCTATAAAAAATAAAATGTATCTTTAATTAGTTCTAAGACAAACATTTGTACTGTACCTGGTACTTTCAGATAGAGATTACTGCCTTTGAAGAAACACTAGTGCCTTTCTAGCTACAGTTGTTAAAAAAATAGTATATTGTATTCCAGAGAGTTTTAAAGGGATTTTTAAGGATAATATTCCTTGTACATGATCTTCAACTTGCTTGCCAATTTTGTACACTGAATAACAGTGTAAGGTATAACTACATTATCTGAATTATTTTATATTTGAAAATCAGCTGTATTCTTTAATCACATATATCTGGTTTCTTATCTGACTAGGCAAGAACATTTAGCCTTTTTATGAAAAAATAGTGGCAGAATTTCAAGAGGTTTAATTTTGTATGAAGATGACTTCACAAGTTAATTTTTTTAGAAAAGGAATGTGTTAAAGGCATTTAAGAGCATGACGGCTTGATTAAGTAGGGCACAATATCAGCATAGTTTCTGATCTACAAAAAAAAAGTTAAGCTTCAACATTTATGTCATTTATTGCTTACTATCTCCTAATTGATGTGATTTGTGTCTTTTTCATGGATTTCTCCAAAACTGAAGGTTCCATAATGTAATTTTTTCACTCTATTTCAAAAGGGAAGTCAGAGTCTGATGAATATTTGGTTAGATGTAAAATAAATATATTAAGAAATATGGAAAATTTTAACTGTCATTCAATACATAGTTCTCTCTTGGATGCCAAACTTTTTTGGATACGTCAGGTTATTACTTCAGAGTTCTGACCAGGAAGGTCAGTTAAAGAATACAAGGCTCTTAGGATGTCTGGTAGATACTGTTTTAGATATCCATTTTTAAAATATGTGATAGTATGATAGTATTAAACTGAACAAACTGATATGGGATGAACAGCATAGTCTTTATCTCCTGAAATAATATCTGAGACATGCTGTATAATAGTGTGTACCTTTTTAAAAAATATCATTAATATTCTTTCTTTTATTTTCTTCATTTTTTGATTCAACATTTTTAAACTACTTGCTATGTTCAAGGGACTTTATGTGACACAATGAAATTACTGTGACTTAAATACACACACATGCAGTATGCACAGTGTGTATCATACAGTTACATAATAAAGAATTTATTACTAAAATTTAACTACATTATCTATGGTAGAGAATGCAGACATATAGATTGGTTGACTATTTTGTTTTATTAGTACCACCTATGTCATATACATATAGATTATTTTAAAGATTTTTTTTGTTGTGTGGCAATTTTAATGTATTTAGCATATTTTTATCACTTTTTCATATGCAAGATTTTATGATTCAAACTTAGTTTTTCATGGAGTTTTTTTGTTATTTATTTCAAGGTCTGGGGGGGTAGAGAGCCCTGTCAAATAATTTCCTTACAAGCACAACTTTTTAAAGCGTTAGAATTTGAAAATTATTGCTAGAAATACTTTTTTTTTGACCTGGGCAAAATCTACAACTGAATAGTAATCTCACAAATATAGTCATTCATTGATCTCTGAATCCAAAAGTATCTTTTATTAAACTTAGAAAATATTTAAAAATGCTGCAACAATTTTCTAGTAGTAATTTTTTCCCTCTACTTTATTTCAGGGGGAATGAACAATGTACTATCTGTCCTTCAAAGTTTTGATCTAGCCTCTAGCTGGTGTTTCTTTAAATTTGAAGAATCAGTATATGGTATAATGTTAAGAATATCCTCCCAACAATTTTCTTCTCTCTACCGATGGCAAGGAATTTTTATTCAAGTTGAGGTAAATTTTAATTTTTTTAGATTTAAGTAAATTAGCTAACTGATTATTGTCTATTTCTCACCATTTTCTTATTGATTATTCTTAGGATATTAATATACAAAATCCTAAAAGCTGTCAGACATTTTATATCAATGGTTCCCCCTATATTGTGATTACTCATGGAGAAAAAGATGGAGAGAAACCTTCTATGAACAGCATATATACCATCACATCTGAATTCAAATTATTTCTGGTAAAAATTTTAATTTTTTTGCATATAACAATTCTTAAAAGACAGATTTTTATAAGTTTTTGAATGATTAGATCATATATACTCCAACTCCATGTGTAACTTATGACCAAGGATCCCCAAAGATTCTGAGTCTCACAGATGCTAGACTTTCCTAGGAAATTCTGGGGCAAGTACTCAAGGTGCATAAGGGTAGAGAGGACAGCCTTCATCTTACTCCTAAGAAGGTTCAAAGGCTGCATAGGAGTCCATAGTGTTATAGAAACACACACATTATTCAGAGGACTCCTATAAATAAGTATAAAATATAGAACATTCAGAATTATTCCTTTTATAAGTAACTGAAGTTGGGCTTGCCTTAGGAACAACACATTTCCCACTAAGTCCTACACAGCCCATCCAGAATTAATAGTTTCACCTCTGGTTTGCCTCCCAGAAGACAGATTTTAGAATTGCTGAAGAAGCAATGCACTGATATGCTAGTACAATATTTCTTTTCAGTTCCCCAGAGACCCTTTAAGGCCTTGTGATATAAGTTCCTCTGAAGTCTTAAGACTCTTAACAGAAGGGAAACATCCTTTGAACCTCTTAGATTTCCATTTTGTTTTCTATCAAAATGGTCTAAGTTACTCATTGTAATAGTTAAGGTTGGCACACGTCCACCTTTTTGCTCCCTCATGATGTGACTTTAACTTCTGTGACTTCTGCAACTTTATCGGTGAATTTTTCCCTATAAAGATGCTGGTCAAGGGATTCTTTTATACTCTTTTATTTTTTTGTAGGTTTTTTTTTGCAAGGCAAATGGGGTTAAGTGGCTTGCCCAGCTAGGTAATTATTGAATGTCTGAGACTGGATTTGAACTCAGGTACTCCTGACTCCACGGCCTGTGCTCTATCCACTGTACCACTTAGCCACCCCTTCTTTTAATACTCTTTTTAAAAAATTATTTATTTAAGGCAGTGTGCCCGAGATCACATATCTAGACAATTATTAACTGTCTGAGGACAGATTTCAACTCAGGTCCTGACTCCAAGGCAGGTGCTTTATCCACTGTACCACCTAGCTGCCTCCTCTTAAAGGCTAAATCTTCAGACTCAAACTTGGGTTTACTCTTGGGTTAGAGTTGTCTTGGAAATTAAATTTTTTTTTCTGACTAAAAGACTTGATTTGGTGATCATATTTACTAAGAAATTGAAGCTCACTCCCCACTACAATAAACAGACCAGTTCTGTAATAATCTAGCCTAGGGAAAAGTGGGAGGGAAAAAAGGGAAAAAAGAGTTTAGTAATGTGATTGTCTAACTTCTATAAGTTATTTCAAGAGGGTGGGTCCTCTGATGAGTCCAACTTTCTGAATCATCTTAGTGAAGATCATAGATATTGACAACCATTCAGGAACTATTCCCTTTCCTCTTTTTAAAAAAAATTATTTCATTCTGAAATTAAGAGATAAAATAAGAATTTTTACAATAGTAGAATAGAAAAAATACTTACACATGAAACATATATGATTTGCTGTTCCCTTTCAATATAAGTTATCAAGTAACTTTCTTTTTTCCCTTTTCCCTCATCCTAATAATTAGTCTTAGATATGTGTGTGTGTGTGTGTGTGTGTGTGTGTGTGTGTGTGTGTATGTAAAATCGTTCTATTCATACTTCTATTTATCAGAGCCCACATTCTCCTGCAAGGGGGGATGTAGCTTACTTAACTCCAGACAAAGGCTCACATCCTGTGAGTTCATTGAAATAATTGGGATAGTTCATCATATTGATAATAGAATCTTCTCATTCTTTTCCCCTCTCCCCAGATACTCATCTTTTAAAGCAATTTTTAATGTGGTTTCTTTAGGACCATAGAATCATAGATCTATAATTCTGGAAAATACTTTTCATATTTTCCTTCAAACATCTAGAAGAAAACCAATGTAAACCTAGATCTCACAGTTCCTTAAGTTAGCCAATAATGTTGACTTTGCTTTTTATAGCTCAACTTTCTTTTTCTTAGTTTTAATTGTATTGTTATGTTTTCCTTATAGGAACAGACAATTGTAGTTCCAGAAAGTAGTCAAGTAAAACATTTTACTTCAAGCAATCAACATTTTTTGATTGTTGCAAGTCAGAGGAATGATTCTGAGTTGACCCAGGTTTGATCTTTTTTCTATGTTTGAAAAAAAATCAAGGTTTCTTTATAATGTTATAACTTAGAGTTCAGAATTAAAGCAAAGTCATACTTAAATGGCAAATAAAAAAATGAAACTTATTCATTGATTTATTAAAGATTGATTAAATGTCCTGTTTCTTTTATAAAATTAATTTATTCAGTTTTCCCAGAAAGTGACTTGATTGAATGCCTCAGTAATTAAATAGTCTGGGCCACTGTTTAGGCTTAAGACAAGGTTCTTTCTTTTCCCCAAAGACCACACACACTGCTATTGTTAAGATCAAATTTGAGCCAGGATGTCTCCTTCTCAGAGAAGACTGAATATTTTCCTGCAAATTATTTTGTTTCCTATAATGGGTGGTAATATTATATTCCCAGTTACTATTGATCATAGTGAGCTTTTTTTTCAATGCCTTAACATCTTAAATTTTTTTTAATTCACATAATAATTAAGTAACTATGAACACTAAGATTCTGTAGGTCTAATGATTTTAGGAATTGATTCAGTTCCAAATAGCCCACTAAACAAAACAGGAAAAGAAAGCAATTCTGCATCAGTACCCATCTGAGGCTCATTTTTCTCCCTGCCTAAGAGGTTTATTTCCTCTCATTTTTGAAAAAAAAACAACCCAACAATCTTTTTGGCTTATGAAATTATTCTTAAGATTCAAGTGAAATAAAATATACCCTCAGAGAGGCTCTGTTTGATATATTAGATTGTCAAAAACTCTAAGGTCCCAGTATAAGATGACTTTGCTTTTGAACATCTCCTACAGGTCTTCAAATGGGTTAGTGGAAGCTTCGTGCCGCATCAAAAACTTCCTGTTCATGGAGTGAAGAGCATGACCTTGTTTTCCAGAGGAGGGTCCATGTTCCTAGCTGTCTCCCCATCTGACCCTGGACTAAATTCCATTTTGTTCAGATGGTCGGACAATGAGTTTAGTCACTTTCAAGAAGTGTCCATCATTGGGACAGTGCATGTGGAGGCTTTGACTTCAGGAGATGACATCTATTTAATTTTTGCCAAAGGAATATTTCTAGGTAATAAAATATAGCCTTAGCAGATGCACATGTCGCTATTATAGAAATCATCTAGTATTTATATAGTACTTTATATGAAAAAATTGCTTGAAAATAATTTTTAGTTAATCCGTAAAGATATTTCTTTGAGATAGACAGATGACATGTGGTTTTATAGAGGTGAAAATAGACATAGAACCCCATGACTTAAGTTCTGTCATAATATGAAGTAACAAAGAGTTGGAAATACATTTTTAAAATTTTTTGTCCATGCTAAGGTTTTTAAAACATCCTCAGGGTAGAATTGAAAATACTTGGTCTTGATAGTTTTGAACTGATAATACAAAATTTATCATGTTAAAATTCTATGAAGCTTAAGCAACTTCTGATGCATCTTTATAAGTTGACCTGTAGTTAACGAGTGTTAGTGATACAGAATATCTGGGGACTTCAGGTAATCAAATTATTTTTGAAATTTTCTCTGTATTTAAAAAATAATTCTTCTACTTATACTATACTTTCAAAAGGAATGACCAATTGTTCTTGTAATGTAGTTAAACATTGTTTTACCTCAGTATTCCTGTTTACCATCTGTTAGTTTGGTAGCTAACTATATATAAATTCTGTTGTAGTGTAGAAAAAAAAAGGTTGACCTATTTCCACTTCAGGTATATTCTCTTTATTAAATTTAACATTTCTTTATTATGTATATTTCTGGGTAATTATATTGCTTTTTTCTCTAATTTTTGCCTTAAGACTTTATTTTTATTCTTTTCTTAAAGGAGACAGGAGTTCAACTGACATTTTCATCTGGGAGATAGGACAATCTTCTTTAAGATATTTTCAGTCCTTAGATTTTGGTGCTGTAAACAGGATCCACTCCTTCACACCTACCTCAGGGATAGGTATGGATTAATGTTTTTGGACTTATTCTAATTGTAACCAATACCTTCAGATAATAATAATCATCATAATAAAATAAACTTAGTTTTAACTGCAGTAAGTTTTAATTAATTTCTCTAGGTAAAGATTGTGGGAATAAAGATATTCAAGCCAGATTTAATAGGTTACAAAATAATTGACTTGGACTTTAATTAGGATTTTTGATTAAGAGTTATCCCTACCCTTCCTAGGATAAGAGAATGGAACTTAATGGAACAAAACTTTGGGTTTTGGTCTTCTCAGGATTTTCTCTAGTTTCACATATACCATCTTGAAACTCAATAAAATTAATTAAACAAGTGGAAAAAATTATTAAAGGGAAAAATCAGAGATGTAACATAGATTCACAGCTAGAGGGAATCTTCAGGGTCATTTAATTCAACCTCTTAGTGTCCAAAAGAAGAAATTAAGTCCCAGAGGGCTTCAAGATTATTACATTGACAGAAGTAACAAGGTCAGAAATTGAATTAAAACTAACTTCAAAGTTAAAGCTGTCTTTCATGTCTCTAGCTTTGAGAAATTGAGGCATGACATTAATTGACATGTATTATGAAATTATAGGGGATATAGAGAATTTCTGTTTCTAATTATGTTTATTTACAACCTGATGTTTTTAATGTGGCTCTTATAAGCTAGTATGTTTTGAGTCTTGCCAAGAAATCCATCCTTTGTTCTTTTTTTCCATCCTTAACAATTTACAAACTGGACAATTTTATCTTTTAATATTTCAGATACCTGCTATGTCAATAGGGCAACAGACATTTATTAAATTTCTTCTATGTATCAATCACCATTCTAGCTGCAGAGAGGTCCTTGTTTACGTGTAACCAGTGTCTTTTTTGAGAAACAAAACAAGTTAATTTTTTTAAATAGCATATAGTTTAAAAATGAAATATGATGAGGCTAGCAAGGAAGAAATTACCTGATAAACTCATGGATTAAAGAATTCAAGATCAAACTAGAGATACGATCACAGAAGATAAAATGGCTTATGAAATCCAATCCATGAAATCTTGAATCAGGACTCCATTTATCCTAAAATAAAACTTACTATTCATTTTTTTTCCAGAGAGGTGACTTAAATGTAGAATGAGACATTTTATAGTATGACCAATGTGGTCATTTATTTTGCTAGATTTTATTTTATTTTGTTTTTTCAATTATTTAATGGGAGAAGGGAAGAAAAAGTGTTGAGAAGATAATGAATGCATGTAAAATGAATAAAATGAAAAAGTTTTCTAATAATTTGCCAAATAAAGTATGCTGTAGGAGTTCAAGAAAGAAAGAAAGACAAAACTGCCTTAAGAAGACTTAACTAGACTATTTGAGCAGGAACTGAGGGTTTTGCAAAAGATTACTACAGAAAACGAGAGAGACAAGTTTTTGTCTCAAAGCTACATGTGACCCAACTTTTTAGGGCCCTTGCCAATATCCTAAAGCTCAAAGCTCTGTATTAGTAGACTACATTTCCTCAGTGGGAGTTTGCCATACATTAAGCACAGTTCTAGTTTAAAAAAAAATAGAGAGGATAACAAGGTGAATGACATTGGAACCAAATTGTGGAGAGAGTCTTGAATCCCAAGTGTAATGGGTCTTGCCTGAGCATGCCCAGATCACTAGGGTCATTTTGTGTCACTCCAGCAATAATTCCCAGATTTCAACTCTGGATAACCTGGAAAATGATGATTCTATTGATTAAAAATGGCAAGTCAGGAACACGGCCAAGATGGCGGAGAGAAGACAGGCACAGTTCTAAAGTCTCCTGATCTCTTCCCCATCTATCACTTGAAACAAACCTCTTAAAAGAAATCTGACCCACAAAACCCAGAAAGAAAAGCCAGGCGAAAGAACATCTACCTCAGGATTTGTCCCCAGCAGCAGCTTTGGCCACGTACAGGTGGTTGAGTCTGGGCTCAGAGGGAGGATCAGCCCTGGATCAGCCAGATTAACAGCTGAATTGGAGCCAGGAGTCTGAGGGCCCGAGAGCTGGACCTGCTGGATCAGTGGTGGAGCTGGACGACAGGGGCTTGGATTGGCGGGGGAGCAGAGGCGCTGGTGTTGGGGTTGTCCTCCGGAGCTTGGGGACGGTGCTGGGGGGGAGAGTTCTGGTGCAGGATAGCTGCGGACACCATCACTGGGCTCCTTGGGTCTGAGGAACTCTGAGTCCACACCTCCATTGCAGCTGGGGCCTCTTTCCAAACAAACAAATGCAAACTACTTCTGCCTCAGGCCTAGGTGTATGAGCAGAAGAACCAGCCCAGCTGAGGAATGACCTTAGGCTAGGGTAAAGCCCACCATTGATTGAAGGCAAAAGAATTCAAGAGCTCCAACCCCTCCCTTCAAGCAAAGGTCAGGTCACACACACTCCAGAGAAAGCAACCAACACCTCCTACTGGCCAGCCAGAAAAACTTCACACAGTGAGTAAAGCCTTTAGTGATCCCAAGCCCTGTGAACCAACCCCCCCCCCCCAACTCAAGGTCTTAGCAAAATGAAGAAGGGTCAGTGGAAAGCTGGATCCATAGAAAAATTCCTGGAAGAGAAAGACCCTAACTCAGAGAGACCTGGAACCTCTGAGGAGAATACAATCTGGTCTACATCACAGAAAGACTCCCTTGAAGAAATAAGGAAGGAGCTTAAAAATTTGGGAGAGACAATTAATACCTTGCAAAAAGAAAACAAAACCTTAGAAAGTACAATTGGACAAATACAAAAGGAGAATAAATCTCTCAGATCATCAATTGGACAATTACAAAGTGAGAATAAATCTCTCAGATCATCAATTGGACCAATACAAAATGAGAATAATTCTCTCAGATCCTCAAATGAGCAAATGCAAAAAGAAATTAATTCTCTCAAAATGTCAATTGGTCAAATGGAAAGCTGTTTCAAAAGTGGAATTGACCAATTGGAAAAGGAGTTGCAAAAGGTTAATGAAGAAAACTCCTCCCCCAAAAAAAGAATGGAGTCTACAGAAACTAATGACTCCATGAGACAGCAAGAGTCAGTTAAACAAAATCAAAAAATAGAAAAAATAGGAGCAAATGTAAAATACCTTATCAACAAAACCACTGACCTCGAGAATAGATCTAGGAGGGGCAACCTGAAAATTATAGGACTCCCTGAAAACATTGAAGAGAAAAAAAGCCTGGACTTAATATTACAGGATCTAGTGATGGAAAACTGCCCTGATATCATGTAATCGGAGGGCAAAGTAGTTATTGAAAGAGTACATCGATCCCCACCAGAAAAAAGATCCTAAAATGAAAACACCAAGGAATGTTGTGGCCAAACTCCAGAACTATCAGATAAAAGAGAAAATCCTGCAACCAGCCAGAAAGAAACAATTTAAATATCAAGGAGCCACAGTAAGGATCATGCAGGACCTGGCTGCATCAACATTAAGGGATTGAAAGACCTGGAACGAGACATTTCGAATAGCAAGGGAGCTTGGAATGCAGCCAAGAATCTACTTTCCTGCAAAGCTGAGCCTTCTCTTCCAGGGAATAAGATGGACATTTAACGAAATGGAAGAATTCCAAAAATTTGTGATGAAAAGACCAGAGCTAAACAGAAAATTTGGACATCAAACAGGAGGTTCAAGAGACACATGAAAAGGTAAAAAAAGGGGGGGGGGGGCGTAAAAGGAAAAAAAATGCAATCCAGTAAGTTGAAACTGGCTATATCCTAGCATGGGGGGGGGAAGATTCTCATAAATCTTGAGAATTGTACCTCTAACAGAGAGAATACACCTGGCCAGAAATGGTGGACATTCATGGCCTATCCATGAGACTGCTATCTAATGGGATGTAACTGGCTTTAACCCCACCTGTGAGAAAGAGTCTAATATCTCTCAGGAATTTTGACTCTGTTTGACAGAATATACTGAACTAGAAGGGACAGTTACTCAGAATTTTCTATGACTTAGAATGATCTAAAAAAACACTACCTCCTTAAAAAGGGGGACAGGAAAGAGACTGGAGGAGGGAGTGGATTGAATGGGGTAAATCTCATTACACTAAGAGGTACAGAAAACCTATGGTAATAGAGGGGAAGAAGGGAGCAGAGGAGAAACACCTGAATCTTCTTCTCATCAGACTTGGCTTAAAGTCAACCTACACATACTCAGTGAACTTATAAAACATCTAACCTTTCAAGTATTAAAGTGGGAAAAGGGGAGGGGGGACGGAGAAAGGGAAGGGGAGTGGGGGAAAAAGGGGGAAATAACAAAAGGAAGGGAAGGGAAAAAGGGAAAGGGGAAAGAAAGGGGAGGGTGTGATATAGGAGGGCAAACACACTGAAGGGGGTGGTATTCAGAAACAAAATACTGGGGAATATGGATAAAGGGGGGGAAGGGGGGAAAATACAAACAGAGGGAAGATAGCATGGAGGGCAATAAAGAATTACTAATCATAACCTTGAATGTGAATGGGATGAACTCTCCCTTAAAACATAAGCAAATAGCAGAGTGGATTAAAAACCACAATCCTACAATATGCTGCTTACAAGAAACTCATTTGTAGCAGAGAGATACATATAGAGTAAAGGTACAAGGTTGGTGCAAAATATATTTTGCTTCAGCTGAAGTGAAAAAAGCAGGGGTAGCAATCCTTATCTCAGACAAAGCAGCAGCAAAAATAGATAGCGTTGAAAGAGATAAGGAAGGAAACTTTATCCTCCTAAAAGGTACCATAGACAATAAAGTCATTTCAATATTGAATGTATATGCACCCAGTGGGACAGCACCAAATTCTTAGAGGAGAAGCTGAAAGAGCTACAGGAAGACATAGACTGAAAAACTCTACTAGTGGGAGACCTCAACCTCACACTATCAGATCTAGATAAATTGAATCATAAAATAAACAAGAAAGAAGTTAAAGAGGTAAATAGATTGTTAGAAAAATTGGATATGGTAGACTTATGGAGGAAACTGAATTGGGGATAGAAAGGAATATACCTTTTTCTCTGAAGTACATGGAACTTATACAAAAATTGACCATGTACTAGGACATAAAAACCTAATGATCAACTGCAGAAAGGCAGAAATAGTGAATACATCTTTCTCAGATTACAGTGCAATAAAAGTCATATGCAATAATGGACCAAGAACAAACTGGAAACTGAATAACCTCATTTTAAAAAATGAATGGACCAAAAAACAAATTATAGAAAGAATTAACCATTTTATCCTAGATAATGATAATAATGAAACAACATACCAAAACCTATGGGATTCATTCAAAGCGACTCTCAGGGGATATATTATAGCTCTAAATGCTTACATGAATAAGTCAGAGAAAGAGGAAATCAAGGAACTAAACATGCAACTAAAAAAATTAGAGAAAGAAGAAATCAAAAATGCTCAATTAAATACCAAATTAGAAATTCTAAAAATTAAAGGAGAAATTAATAAAATCGAAAGCAAAAAACTATTGAACTAATAAATAAAACCAAAAGTTGGTATTATGAAAAAACCAATAAAATTGATAAACCTCTGGTCAATTTGATTAAAAAAAGAAGAAAACCAAATTGCTAGTATCATAAATGAAAAAGGTGAACTCACCACCAATGAGGAGGAAATTAACGTAATAATTTGAAATTATTTTGCCCAATTCTATGCCAATAAATTTGATAATCTAAGTGAAATGGATGAATATTTACAAAAATATAAGTTGCCCAGGTTAAATGAAAAAGAGATTAAATACCTAAACAACCCTATCTCAGAAAAAGAAATTCAAAAAGCCATTATTGTACTCCCTAAAAAAAAATCTCCAGGGCCTGATGGATTCACAAGTGAATTCTACCAAACATTTAAGGAGCAATTGGTTCCAAACCATATAAACTCTTTGGAAAAATAGGGAAAGATGGAACTCTGCCTAACTCTTTCTATGAAACCAATATGGTGCTGTTACCTAAACCAGGAAGAGTTAAAACAGAGGAAGAAAATTATAGACCTATTTCCCTGATGATTATAGATGCAAAAATCCTAAATAAAATTTTAGCAAAATGATTACAACAAGTCATCACTAGGATAATACATTATGATCAAGTAGGATTAATTGCAGGATTGCAGGGTTGGTTCAATATTAGGAAAACTGTTAGTATACTCAGTTATATCAACAACAAACCTATCAGAAACCATATGATCATATCAATAGATGCTGAACAAGGTTTTGACAAAATACAGTATTCATTCCTATTAAAAACACTAGAGAGTGTAGGAATAAATGGACTGTTCCTTAAAATAATTAGCAGTATCTATCTGAAACCATCAACAAGCATTATATTCAATGGGGAGAGGCTAGAGGCATTCCCAATAAGATCAGGGGTGAAACAAGGGTGCCCATTATCACCATTACTATTCAATATTGTATAAGAAATGTTAGCACCAGCAATTAGAGAAGAAAAAGAAATTGAAGGAATTAGAATTGGGAAGGAAGAGACAAAACTCTCACTCTTTGCAGATGACATGGTGGTCTACCTAGAGAATCCCAAGAAATCATCCCCAAACTACTGGAAACAATTAGCAATTTTAGCAGAGTTGCACGTTATAAAATAAACCCTCATAAATCCTCAACTTTTCTATATATGTCTAGCAAGAAACAGCAGGAAGAGCTAGAAAGAGAAATCCCATTCAGAGTAACCTCAGACAGTATAAAATAATTGGGAGTCTATTTGCCAAGACAGACTCAGAATCTTTTTGAAAACAATTATAAAACACTTCTCACACAAATTAAATCAGATTTAAATAACTGGGCAGATATCAACTGCTCATGGATAGGTACAGCTAATATAATAAAAATGATAATTGTACCAAAACTAAACTATCTGTTTAGTGCCCTACCAATCAAAATTCCAAAAAATTACTTTAATGAGTTAGAAAAAATTGTAAGTAAATTCATATGGAGAAATAAAAAGTCAAGAATTGCCAGGAACTTAATGAAAATAAGTGCAAAAGAAGGTGGCTTAGCCCTACCTGATCTAAAATTATATTATAAAGCATCAGTCATCAAAACCTTTTGTTATTTGGTTAAGAAATAGAGTGGTGGACCAGTGGAATAGACTAGGTGTAAAAGCAGGAGATGGTTATAGTAATCTGCTGTTTGATAAACCCAAAGAGTCTGGCCATTGGGATAAAAACTCCCTCTTTGATAAAAATTGCTGGGATAATTGGAAGTTAGTATGGAAGAAACTTAGATTAGACCAACACCTCGCACCCTTTACCAAGATAAGATCCAAATGGTTATAGGACATAGACATAAAAAACAATACTCTAAGCAAATTAGAAGATCAAGGACTTGTCTACCTGTGAGATCTATGGAAAGGGGAGCAATTTATGACTAAGGAAGAGTTAGAGAACATCACCAAAAACCAATTAGATGATTTTGATTACAATAAATTAAAAAGCTTTTGCACAGATAAAAACCAATGTAACCAATATCAAAAGAAATGTAGTAAATTGGAAAACAATCTTTACAACTAATGATTCTGACAAAGGACTCATTTCTAAAATATACAGAGAACTGAGTCATATTTTTAACACAAATTGACAAATGGTCAAAGGCTATGCAAAGCCAATTTACAGATGAGATCAAAGTAATCCATAGCCCTATGAAAAAATGCTCTAAATCATTAATTATTAGAGAAATGCAAATTAAAGCTTCTCTGAGGTACCACCTCACACCTCTCAGATTGGCCAATATGACCAGGAAGTATAATGATCATTGTTGAAGGGTTGTGGGAAATCTGGAACACTATTACACTGTTGGTGGAGCTGTGAACTCATCCAACCCTTCTGGAGAGCTATTTGGAACTATGCCCAAAGGGCAACAAAAATGTGCATACCCTTTGACCTAGCAATACCAATACTGGGTCTATAACCTGAAGAGATGATGAAAAAGAGTAAAAACATTACTTGTACAAAAATATTTATAGCAGCCTTGTTTGTGGTGGTAAAGAATTGGAAATCAAGTAAATGCCCTTCAATTGGGGAATAGCTTAGCAAACTGTGGTATATTGTATGTCATGGAACACTATTGTTATATTAGAAACTAGGAGGGACGGGATTTCAGGGAAGCCTGTAGGGATTTGCATGAACTGATGGTGAGTGAGATGAGCAGAACAAAAAAAACACTGTACACCTTAACAGCAACATGGGAGTGATGTTCAACCTTGAAGGACTTGCTCATTACATCAGTGCAACAATCGGGAACAATTTTGGGCTGTCTGCAAAGGAGAGTACCATCTGTATCCAGATAAGGAGCTGTGGAGTTTGAACAAAGTGCAAGGACTATTCCCTTTAATTTAGAACAAAAACAGATATCTTATTGTGTGATCTTGTTACCTCTTAGACTTCTCTTCTTTAAGGATTTGATTTCTCTCTCATCACACCCAATTTGGATCAAGGTACAACATGGAAACAAAGTAAAGACTGACAGCGTGCTTTCCGTGGGTGTGGGGTGGGGGGAGGGAAGCAAGATTGGGGGGAAAAATCGTAAAACTCAAATAATATCTTTAATAAAAATAAATTTAAAAAAAGAAAAAAAATGGCAAGTCAGGAGGTGGAAGTTTTGTTGTTATTCAAGGAAATAAGATGTTTCATTTTCATCATTTTGAGCTTGAAATGATAGAAATTTCAGCATACAGGTGCTATGAATCCTAACCTTAGCATTGAGCAGTAATTATAAATTTGAGGGCTATTTATATAGAGGTAAAATTTGTAGCTTAAGATTTTGAAGAAGAAGAATTAATAAAGAAGGGCAGAAGGCAGAAGGTTCAGCAGATATTGACTTATTTCCTGAACTTCCTCTTTCTCTACAGTTTTGAGTGATATACTGTCTGAAAGTTTTCATATTACCAACTAAATTTCATATTATAAAAATGTTTAATTTTTATTTTAAATTTGTCTTTTCCTTTAATAAATATCCATTTCCGCTTCTATTACCCAAACAAAATAAGCAAAACAAAGCGTTTGAAAAAGTTTATATGGTCATACAAAAGAAATTCCCAAATTGACCCTGTCCAACAATACATGTTTCATTCTTTACCCTGAGTCTGTCATCTCTTTGGGAAGAGGTGGGTAGCATGCTTTATCATCATTTCTTGGGAACTTCATTATCAGATCTCAATTTGGTTACTGAATGTTTTTAAGCCTTTCAAAGTTGCCCTTACAATGCTGTCAATTTGTATAAATTGTTCTCCTAGTTTTTCATCATATCATATGTCTTTCCAGATTTCTATGAAATCCTTCCTTTTATTATGTCTTATAGCACAATAGTATTAATTACAGAGTGATTACATTCATTTTTCATTCCTTTTATACTCCTTTTATATCCACCTTCTTGAATTTAGTCAATACTATTAAATTGGAAAGTAAAGGGTTCTTTTAGCCTTATGGTTGACTTGGCTGTTATCCCATCTTGCTGGTACTTTCATAACATCCTCTAAATCTCCTCTCCTCTTTTTTTGTACTCTGCTTCTGGATAATTAATGAAGCAATATTGTTCATATTTTTCTAATATCTAGTTCTATAATGTGTTATAGATGAGTTTATACTCTAATTAGTAAGGTGTCTTAGTGTCTTTCTACTTAGCGAGGAGATCAGGTTGACTGGCAAAATTATTAGCCTTTTTTAAAAATCTTATTGTGGTTATTGATTTATGGAGTGGAATGGGGTATTACATGTAAGAAGATTGGAATTGTGAAGGGAGAGGTTATGGTGGGCTTTGAATGTTTATAGAGGATTTTATATTTGATACTAGAGGTAATAATGAGCCAGTGGAGTTTCTGGAGGAGGTGGAAGAGATGGACAGACCAGTGATTTAGGAAACATTTCAAATGGATAGTGGACAACTAGCCATACTGTTGTCATTTTTTCTTATTTTCTTTCTTTTCCTTTCTCTTTACAGTCCATATACTCCTTGTTGGCAAAGTTGAATCTGCTCTCTACTGCTGGAGTTCAGAGTTGAATCAATTCTCTTTTGTTTTGGGAGCCCCCTCTGCTAATGATGCCAGTTCTGTTACTGTGAGGTCACTGAATTCAAGCAAAAATCTCATTATTTTAGCAGGAGTTCATCACTCACAGATCTATGAGTTGTTCTATATCTCAGATCAATCTGATTTTATTCCCAGGTAGGTTTCACATTTTATACTGAGCATCTTAATGTACTTTATAGGTTGCATTCTATATTTTTGATAAGGCCCCCTTTGATTAATAGCACACAACAGACCACTGGCCTTGGAGACAGAAAGAACTAGGTTTAATCCTGACCCTCACACATTCTGGCTACATGACTTTGGACAAGACCAGATAACTCTCCAGAACCAAGGCTTAAAGGAGCATGTCTTGCTCTAATTAATTTAGACATTTTCCTCACTTGAGACCTTTTATACAAAAAAAGAATCACATGTCTGGGTCCATAATTTTTTTGTGACTTAAAATTAAAATGCACAGGAATCAAGATATCAAATTGATAGACCCCAAATTTGGTTATTATTCATTACTCAAGATCTTTCTACTATTTTTAGCCAAAAATATGCTATCAGTTGCATTTTTATTTTTGCGGAAGTATTTCTGTTTTTCCAATTGTTGATATTAGTGTTTTGAGATGTTCATGTCCAATTTAACCTGCTTGTTCCTTTTTTTATTTTGTACTCATATACATATATTTATATATGCATATATATATATGCATATATATATATATATATATATATATATATATATATATATATATATATATATGTTTCTCATTCCAGTTCAGGTGAAATAATATTCACACCTGGAACCAAAGAAGCTATAATTGCAGTTAATATTCTTGATGATATAATCCCAGAAGAAGAAGAATCTTTCAGAGTTCAGCTTAAAAATCCCAAAGGAGGAGCAGAGATTGGTATTAACAATTATGTGAAAATAGTCATTCCATCTAATGATGATGCCTATGGAATCCTTGCATTTGCTCAGGTACTTGTATAAAAATCTTGGTCTTAGAAATTGGGATGATTCATTAAATTTCTACAGTAGCTTTGCACATCTAGGATCATTGTATATATCTCCTTTTAGTTGTGTTTATTCTATGACTAGAATGCAACCAGAAAAGTTGCATTCATAGCTAGGTTTCCATATGTTTGAATTTGCACTATTCAAAGTAATTATTATATAAAATATCATAATTGGTTTTAGTCCAGTGAAAACATGCAGTGAGAATTCAAATAATTTGACCACTTCAGGGAGATTATTTGCCCTTATCGAGGAACCTTGGATACTCACTTCACATTTCTAGACCTAAAATCATTGAGCTAGGAATAGAGGTGCTTGCCATAGCCCAAAATGACTTTGAGAAATAAGGACATTTCAGGGATTTGCATTTGAGAGTTCATTTTCCTCTCTAGCCAGTATACTCAGATCCTAAACACCAAAGTCTTGATGTCACCCCTAATTCTTGATGCTAACAGACAGGCAGAAGACAATTCTGTTGTATCAGCAATTTTGCTTTGTTAAAAAATAAAAACCCAAACTATACACACACACACACACACACACACACACACACACACTTCATAATGTGTTGTCCAGGTTTCATTTGCCTTATACTACTATGTGTGTGCCTAAAGTTCGCAATGAAATCATTAGAAGCATGTTAAAACTGATGAATGTATATTTTTTGATTTAATTCATTTTGTTCACACATTTTTATCAAAAGCATTTTCTTTTGTTGTGATGCTAGTGTACTGAACACCCAAGTGGTGTCATTTATTCTCTCATCTTAGGCTGATCCATTCTGTCCTGTGACTTTTTTCCCATGGGAAAATTGTTTGTTTTCTCAATATTCTTTCCCTAAACCAAGGGATTTTAACATTTTTTTGTTTTTACCTCTTTTAGAATGTTATTTAAACTGCATAAAAATAAAAAGCATAAAAATACAAAGGAAATAAATTATATTAAATCATCAGATTTTGGGATCCCACATTTTAGAGCACTAATGACGCATATATAGTATGTTCCATCTCTACATATTTATCAGCTTTCTGTGGCTGCAGTGGTAACTCAAAACCCAGTTTTCCGGTAAATGTGTAGTAACCATTGATGATGATGAGGCTTATGATACAGAGGAAAAGATACATTTCAATTCGATAGACAACTGTTAGTGGTCTTGCTTTGTGCACAGGACTGTTAAGTTACAGGGGATACAGGGTTAAAAAGAAACAACCAAAACCCCAAACTGCCCCTTTCTCTCTTCATGTCCTTATGACCGTCCTTGGAAAGCAAAATAACAAAAGCAAACCTCAAAGTATGTTATGTTTACAATGAAACTATATCATCCTTATTTGTGAAGGAAAGTATGTTGCTTTGTCTCTTAGGTTTTCTTTAGTAAACTTTTCTTTCTTGTTTCTAATTATTTAAGAGACTTTAAGCAAACTCTCAATAATCTCAATAATGAATCTGACTTAATTTTAAATATGTCAACTGAAATTAGTTAATGAAGGCCTCATAGAGTCTGGATGATCTGGCAACAGCACATTTGATTAAGAAAAATAACTAATGAGAGTTTCACATATGTTTTCTGGTTGCATCAAATCCTCATTGACTAACCTCATTAATTGAATGCACAGAGCCATGGAAGCAAGGCTTCCTAAGAGCTATATGGTCCCTTGTGAATAAATGATGTGCACATTTTAGAAATGGTGACAGTTTCTCAGGGAATGTTTGATTGCTTTGGGCATGATTTTATTACTATCTAACATCTTTAACATGATGTTAAAATATTGTATAAAATATAG
Organism: Macrotis lagotis; assembly: GCF_037893015.1. Taxonomy (NCBI): domain Eukaryota; kingdom Metazoa; phylum Chordata; class Mammalia; order Peramelemorphia; family Peramelidae; genus Macrotis; species Macrotis lagotis. The sequence goes on along the minus strand of NC_133666.1, from coordinate 224,655,947 downwards.
GTAGACATGATCCTTTCTCAAGGATTTAGCATTTTAAATAGAGTTGGAACATAATGTTACCAGAAATTGTTGAGGAGAACCTGCTCTGAAAAGCTATGTATTCTGCATTGTTCTAAGTCTTAGGGGAATTCAGTGTTTCAAAGGGAAGTAGTGCAAGTATTTGAGAAGAGACATTACAGGTTTCAAGCAAGGCACATTATGAGTATACAGAGTTGAAAATGGGATTAGAATTAGAGAAAGTGCCTAGAGAGTATAATTGTGAACATGAGGAAAATGGGAAAAGTAGCAAGAGAAAAAGACTGCCGATAGAGAAAAAATGAATTTAAAATCTTATAAACTAAATACAAAACATTTGAAATTGACAAAGAAAGGCAGAACGGTAGCATTTCTTTAATTTTAGTTATAAAAGTAACAGAAACAAAAAAGAATGGGAATTTCTATCAGTAGGATTCATAGAACTAGAAAGTATGCTATTTTGGTTATTCAGTTGAAGCCTTTCGAAGGTAGAGGAAACAAATTTATTTAGTGACTGCTTTTTGTAAGGAACTGTATTATAAATTACAAAGCAATTGCTTTACTAATATTTTGTTATTTGATCATCACAAAAAACTCATCTACTAAAATCCCATATTCTACAGGAAGCCTTTTTTTCTTTATTTTTCTTTCTTTCTCTCTTTTTCTTTCTTTCTTAATTATAAAGATTTTATTTATTCTGAGTTTTACAATTTTCTCCCTAATCTTACATCACTCCCCCACCCCGCCACAGAAGCCAATTTGCCAGTCTTTACATTGTTTCCATGGTATACATTGTTCCAAATTGAATGTGATGAGAGAGAAATCATATCCTTGAGGAAGAAACATAAAATATAAGAGATAGCAAGATCAGACAATAAGATATCAGTTTTTTTCCCTAAATTAAAGGTAATAGTCCTTGGTCTTTGTTCAAACTCTATAGTTTTTTCCTCCGGATAGATAGATTCCTCTGCAATGGTATTCTCCATTGCAGACAGCCCCAAAGTGTCCCTGATTGTTGCACTGATGGAATGAGTAAGTCCATCAAGGTTGATCATTGCCCCCATGTTAGGGTGTATAGTGTTTTTCTGGTTCTGCTCATCTCAGCATCAGTTCATGCAAATCCCTCCAAGCTACCCTGAATTCCCATCCCTTCTGGTTTCTAATAGAATAATAGTGTCAGGAAGCCTTTCTTAACAACTCTTAATTTTGTTATATTCCTCTCTTTTAACTTTTATTTTATATTTTTTGTCCAGATAGTTTATGTGAACATATGTGTTTGTTTGTTGTTTCCTCCATTAGATTGTGAGTTACTCTTAGTTCCTGTCATATGGTAGGTGCTAAAAAATGTTTATTAACAACAACCCTGGAAAGTTAAGTGCTATTAGCATCTCAATAATACAGAGGAGAAAGATGAGACAGACAGGCCAGAGTCACACGGCTAGTAAGTGTCTGAGGTCTGATTTGAACTTGGGTCTTCATAACTCTGGACCCAGCATTCTATTAATTGTATCACCTAGCTGACTCTTCTGGAAGAGGAAATTAAAACCCAGAGAATTTTTGTGATCTTTTCAAAGGCCATGGCAGGACTTGGTCTAGAATCCATCTCCAAACTCTCCCAAACTCCCAAAGTACTATAATGCTTTGTCCCACTATAGATATTATCATTATTTTGTGAAAGTCTAATAATTTTAAGTAATGACACAATTCTGGATATACAGTTTCAATTGACCAATTATTTTTCTGCATTTTCAGAATTCATTATATAAACAAGTAGAAGAAATGGAACAGGATAACTTGATAACTTTGAATGTTGAACGTTTAAAAGGAACATATGGTCGGATAACCGTTGAATGGGTAGCTACTGGAAGTATTAGTGACATATTTCCCACATCAGGGGTGGTATGTAATGTATTCAATTACAATGAAATTCTCTAAAAATGATTATTGGTATTGAGATGCTAAATATCTTCTAATAGGCTTTTGCTGTATACCTTTTGGAATGTGACTGTAATGGTAATCACTGAAACATGGAATTCAACGAGTTCAGGCTTTCTTTGATGAACAGAGTCTACTTACTGAAGGGTCCAGGGAAGCCGGTCAGATTTGAAGATAGTACAGTTCCTGTAATCTATTCTGAACCATAGTAAAGACTAATAATAAAAGTCAGTGGCAAGTTGAGACAAGTTAATCGATGAATGAGAATTATTTTTAAAATTGAGTTTATTGAATCAAAGAAAGATGGTGATGTGAATAAGGTCAGATAAGGTAGGTTGGAACCAAATTGTGGAATCCATTAAGTGACACTCAGAAACTTTTGTATTTTATTCAAGAGACAATAAGGAGTCACAAAAGATTTGTGAACAAGTAACATATTTCTAATAATGGTAATTTTTGTATTGTGTTCCAATTGCCAAGCATGCAGAATAGATATACAGATAAATGCCTTGCGTGTCATTTTATTAGGAGTCTAAAAAATAGACAAAGATGAAAAAAAATTCTGCCCTGAAAGAGCTTACATTCAACTCTAGAATACAATCATCTACTCAAAATCTTTCTTGGCTCCAAATTGCCTGTAGAATAAATTACAAACTCTTCTGATTGTCGTTTAATATCTTCCACAATTTAATTCCAACCTCTCTTGGGCTATTTATTTTCTATTTCTCCCTCCCTTTCACATATTCAAAGTTCCAACCAATCTGTTCACTGTTCTTGATGATCCTTCTCCCATTTCTGTGATTTCAGAGAAACCATTTCCCATGATTAGAATGAGTCTGCATCCCTTTCCACTGCATAAAATTCTTAGTTTCTTTTCAGTTTCAGTTCACTTTCAGCTTTTTCCAAGAAACCTTCTAAGATGCCCTCCATGTATTGGTGCTTTCTCCCTCCCCAAATTATCTTGTCTTTATCTTTATTTTTGCAAACACATAGATATCTTCTTGCAAACACACACACATATCTATATATCTTTTTGTCTATGTATCCTGCAGTGGAATATTGAAGACTTTATAGACAGTACCTAGAATGGTATATTGTGTATATCAATGGCCCTTAATAAATGTGTGCAGATTAAATGAGATCCTATTTGTCAGGATCCTGAAGAGAAATAGATGACTTGATCATGTGGATTAAACTGAAATCCACCATAAAATGTTGGATGTCAATGGTCATGTATCCTAATCCCCTAAATTTAGAAGTTGAAGAAACACTAGCCAAGTTCCTTGCTCAAGGCTACATAGTTAGAATAAAGGGAGAATGTTGAAATTTTATTTCCTGACTCATTTGACTTTGCCATGTATATACCATCACAAGAATACCATGAAAGGTCTCAGATCATCATTCATTCTGAAACTACTATGGTTTAGTTGTGAAACAGTTTAAGGTCAGGTCTGCCAACACTGAAATGGACATAATAGATTCAGAATTGGAAAAGACTTTAGGGGCTACTTAGTTTAACTCTCTCATTTTACATATGAGGAAAACGAAACCTGGAGGGGCTAAGTGATTTGACTATATCAAGCAAGGAAAGAATCAAAAGATAGGATTATCAGGATGGGTACAGAAAGGCAAAAGATCTGGAATAAAGAATAACAGTAACAACAATAATAATAATAATTATTATTATTATTAATGACTAACATTTATATAACTCTAAATCTGTGCTAAACACTATGCTAAACACTTTGCAAATATTATCTCATTTGATCCTCACAAGAGCCCTGGAAGGTAAGTGCTATTATGATTCTCATTTTTATGGTTGAGGAAACTGAGGCAAAGAGAAGTTTGAGCGAAGGGAAAGCAAAGAGGAAGACAAAGCCAAGGCAAGTCATTAAGAGAAGTAGTATAATCAGGAAGAGAGGGACAATTCAGATTCAAAACTCTGTATGTGCGCTTGTGTTTGTGTTTTTGTGTATGTGTGTGTGTGTGTGTGTGTGTGTGTGTGTGTTGTCCTGCAAATACCAACCTATGTGACCTGCCTTCCCACTCTCCCCTTCTAGGTCCTGATAAGAAGGGTTACTTTGTAAAACTTTCTGACCTCTAAGGCAATCCCATTTCATTGATCTTTATAACAAAGACTCCAATGTAACTGGCAAGGGTTATAATATATTCAAATATATTTTGATAAAACCTATTAATGTTCTGTTGTGATATAGTACTCACAGGGCACAAGACACTGGGAACAGTATAATATGTTAGTAGGTTTTTTAAAACTATATGAACTTGATTCCATTTATTTTTACTTTAATTCCACAATATTGTTAGGCACTGAAAAGTATTCTATATCTAGAATATAAATTGTCTTCCATTTTGATATTAAAGCTCTCAGTGGCTTAGTCACTAAATATATATTGTGTTTGTGGATTATCCAGCAAGCTGATTCTTTTCCTTATCCTTTTGCTTATTTCATTGCTAAATAACACATCCAATGGGAGCATGCACAGGGGAAATAAAGTGAAATGAATAACAATTCTGGCAAAAGGTTTTGTGGGGAAAAGGTTGAAGCTATTAGACTGCAATGGCATTTTTAGATAATTTGTGGGTGTTATTTATTTATGATTTCCCTGTCCTGCGTTACCATTAACAAATAAGCCTGTAATTTGGGACCTGTATTCCCAAGAAGAGTATTTACTTTAATAAAAGACATAAAATAGCATATGGCATTTTGACTTGGTATAGTTTACTGTACTGATCCTGTTCCTAACCAGGTTTTCCTCTAACTTTCAGTAAAAAGAGAATCTTGAGTGTTTCTGAAATTACATTCTACCTCATTGTATGCATACTTACAGTGATAAGTGGCCAGTGAGAGATTTCAATAAAGAATATTTATTGCTGTTTCTATGGTATGAATAATGTCTCAGTAGAATCAATTGATGGTAACTATCAGTGACATATCTCTCTCTAAATTTTTAGATTTCATTTTCTGAAGGCCAGGCACTGTTGACTATCACCCTGTCAGTTCTTGCTGATGACATTCCAGAATTATCTGAAATTGTTGTTATAACACTAATCCATGTCACCACAGAAGGGATTCAAGATCTTATAAGAGGAGCTACCATTGATCCCAGAAGGAACAAAGCTATAATAACTATCCTCCCAAATGACTGTCCATATGGTGTGGTTAGCTGGCAAACTGATTCTCTCTTTGTGACAGTACTAGAGCCTGAAGGTAAATCTTATAAACCTAGCAATATTTTCAATAAAAAGCGTTTTGATTATTTAATTCAGCACGCTTTATGTAATGTAATTCCTATTCCCATTCTATGTCTCTTTTTTTCTGTTTGATACCCTAAATTAGTTTAATATTTCTTTCAATGTTCACTTAATCCATTGGTAATGTTACTGGTAATGTTACCAATTAAATAAATTGACTGAAGAGAGGAATAGTAAATGTTTTATCTGAAATAATTTTTTAAAATTTGTTTTTGAGAGAGACAATTTGAATTCTTCTTAATCTGATTTTCTTTGCTTCCCCTACCCCCTGTTCAAACATTCCACTTAAGAGAGTTTTTCCCTTTCAATAATAATTTTCAGTCTGTAGCTTTCACAGACTTTCAAATTGTTATGGCTCTCATTTCTAATACGGTGCTAATCACATCCAAAACATCAAAACTCCAAATTTTTTTTTTTTACTAATTTCCCTCAGTTAAGGCAGTCAACCCATCTTTTCTTTGTATTTGGTTATGACTCATTCATGATGGTTTTGCTAACACATGTGAAAATAAATATGATAATGTGGGTTAAAAGTCTTTGAATCATTTGGATAACTGCTACATAAAATTTAACAAAATGACATACTGTTTATTGTTTCCAAAGTTTTTCTCGTAATATAAAAACCCTGCTTTCAAAAAGAACTTATAGTGTGTGTGTGTAATGGAAAATTACATGTTCACCATTTATATGCTCACCTAAGTGGACAGAATAAATAAGCAAAATTTAGTAGGACAGTAATATGATATCCACTAGCAAGTTTCAATCATTATGTAACTCACACACTAGACAGTACTGTAACTTATCTGAACTTTAAATTCCTCCCAGGATTTAGTGCAAATAGTGGATAGTTTTCATAGTTTAAAAATTTTATTAAAACATTGGATTTAATTTAATGATCTAAAAGTGAACAATTTAAATTTAATTTACCTTGAATTTGTTTTTAATTTTGGAAGAATCTTTTAAGCATTTGTAATTGGTATTTGTATTATACTTGGGGAAAGGAACCCTGACTCACTTATTTTTTTATTTTTTATTTTTATTTTTTATTTATTTTTAGGTTTTTGCAAGGCAATGGGGTTAAATGGCTTGCCCAAGGCCACACAGCTAGGTAATTATTAAGTGTCTGAGGCCGGATTTGAACTCAGGTACTCCTGACTCCAGGGTGGGTGCTCTATCCATTGCACCACCTAGCCACCCCCTGGACTCACTTATTTTTGCATCCTTCATGGTATTTTACACATAGTTCTTAGCAAGTGTTGGCTGAATTGACACAACTAAGTATTTTCCTAAGTATCTTGCAGTTTAATTTGATATTTATATTAATGTTTATGAAGTTAAAACATATTAAAAGGATTAGCTAAATAGATATAACTATAGGAAAATGCCCTATAAAGAAATTTTGGGTTGGGGAAAGAGACCCAGAAGTGGGGTGTGGCACATAGGCTAATGCATTTTTTTACACACTCTCTGAGGGTCACTTTTAGGGGAACCAGGAAATGGTGATTAGGGATTGTTGATGTGAGACAAGGTGGTCCTAGTCTTTTTAGACGAGTAGTTTTAAAAGAATGTTTTGTTAAGTTTCCATTGGGTGTGCCAAATATTGTATGATATTTAAGTGTATAAGGTCATGTGCATGTGCAAGTCTTGCAAACTTCAACTGCACATTAAAAACAAACTGTTTTAGAGAGAAGTTTGAGAGTCACTGTCTTAGACTTTGGTGGGTTTCTCTATCTTCTAATTACCATGCTCTTACTTATTAAGAGCAAATTTATATTACTATATTAAATTTTAAAGTCCTTGATTGCAAGGTTTGTTGTCTGTATCTCATTGTAATGATATGGGGATGAAAACACCTGCCCTACAGGGTTACTGCGAGGGTCAAATATACACTTGTAAAGTGCTCAGCATAGTGCCTGGCAAATGATAGGCACTATATAAATGTTTATTCCCTTCTCCTTCCTTCCCTTCATTACCTAGTAACACCTTGTATATAGCATGTTCTTAAAAAGTCTTCAATGAACATTGAAGAAATGAATCTGTTGCATATTATCCAAATAATTATTTTTGGAAAGCTTGGTTCCTTGGATCTAAGAGTTTGTGTAAGTACCAAAATCAGCCAGTATAATGTTGATGAAAAGAAAGAAGAATGAACTCACCTTGAATGTCAGCTTTTATTATTTGACAGAGAATGCCACAATCATTCATTTAAAAATGATTCGAGAGCAAGGATTACTTGGTGACATTGCTGTTCACTTGGTAGCTGAACCCAATCTGTCACTTCATCCTGATAATCAAGCTACTGAGAATGAGGATTACATACTGCAAGAAAAAATTATGATCTTTAGAGAAAATGAAGAGATTGTTTATGTTGAAGTCATCATTCTACCGGTGAGTTATTGTTGTATCAAGTTTAAGATTTCAGAATGAAAATCAGAGAGTATGATGTTGTAAGGCAATGAACTCTGGATCTGGTAGCAAGAGGCCTAAGGGGAGTCCTGGCTTTAATGTCCAGGAGCTGACTGGCCAAATATACATGGTGTCTTCATCTCCGACTGTCAGTTGTCTTACCTTTAAAGGCGGAGAATAGTAGTGACCTTACAGAATTATTGTTATGGAAATGATTTGAATGCTTTAAAGTACCATATGAAAATATTATTGCTATTATTACTCTTGGAGATGTGTGGCTTAATATATAGAACATGACTTGGATTCAGGAGAGCTTGACTTTAAATCCCATCTTAGACAATAATTTAGGTAAGGAAGGAAAAAGAAAGTTTTTATTAAACACCTACTATGAACCAGACACTTTGCTAAATATTTTACAAATATTGTATCATTTGATCACCCCAATAACTCTCAGAGGGAAGTGCTCTTAATTATTCCCATTTTGTGGTTGAGGACCCTGAGGCAAACGGAGGTCAGGGGACTTACTCAGCATTATGAAACTAGGAAATATTCGAGATCATTTCTGAATGATGGGCACAGTTTCTGTCCATCTGCTACCCAGCTGCTCTGCTTAATAAGTCATTTACCTTCAAGGAACTTCAGTTTTCCTCATCTGCAAAATGGTGATATAAATAACATCTATCTTTCAGGATTGTTGTGAGACTGAAATGAAATGTGTGAGAAATTTTATAAATCTTAATGTACTATAGAAAAAGTAGCTATTGTTGTTGAAGTCCTTCAGTGGAAGAATGGCTTTCATCCTTTATAATAACCCGTATTGAAGGAATCACAGGCAAAATCTAGACCCACAATGATTGTTGTTGTTGTTTATAAAGTGATATTCAATTTTCTTTTTTTTTAAGACCTAAAGACAAGAGTTATTTTTATTGTATAGGGAAAATTTGTGATTTTTGGCATTATGTAATTGGATATTTGCTATTTATCTTGTGCCTATTACAAACATTTCATATATTTGCATTTAGTTTGAGTTACCTTTTTTTAATCCATTGTTGTATTTTGACTTTAGATAAGTCTAGATTGAACCAGTTACCATAGTAATTTATCTTTATTTAAACCTAATGACCAGAAAAATTGGTTATTTTGATCTTTAGGTTGGAAGGGATTTGCTCTGTTCTTTGTAATCAATCTATGAATACCTTTGTTAGGGATAGAAACTGCATTGATGAGTTCATCTGAGACAAAGAAGTCTGAGAACTCTGTCAAGTTCCACTTGGAACCTTCTCTGTGATTTATAATCTTAGAGAGTTGCTTAGAGCACTAAGGGAAACTTGCCGAGGTTCACACAATTAGAATTAAGACTTGAACCAAGCAAGCTCTGTGACTCCAAGCTCAGCTCTCTTGTGCCTCTCTAAAGGAATAAGACTCATGCTGTAACGAAGAAAACAAAGTTGTCAAAATCAAAAAGGTACTTCTTTAAAGAATGTACTTTTTATTTGTCCTAAGGTACTTCTTTAAAGAATGTACTTTTTATTTGTCCTAACAACAGCCTAGTAAAATGGGAGTCCACAGATATGTTTTTCTATTTTTTAATTCCAAATTTAACAAATGCAAAAATATGAAACATTTCTATATACAAACCACAACAGAGAAACTTGTATGTAAAACTGCTAATCTCTTTTATGTATAATTTACTTTTTTAAAAAAGTAGGTAATAGCTTCAATGTCTTGCTTTTTTTTCAAAACTGTTCTGCTTTTGTCTTTAGAATTTCCTTGTGTTATCTTCTGTGCATTTAAAAAATGTTATAATGATCTTTTTTCTTTTTTTTGCATCCTTATTAATTTTCCCTCTCTCCTCCACACCTTCCTCATTGATAAAAAGAAAAAAAAACATAAATATGCAAAATCATGTAAAAAAAGAAAATTGTACACATCTACCAAATTTGAAAATATATGTTTCCTGGGGTGGTTAGGTGACACAGTGGACAGAGCACCGGCCCTGGAGTCGTGAGTACCTGAGTTCAAATCCAGCCTCAAACCCATAATAATTACCTAACTGTGCAGCCTTGGGCAAGCCACTTAACCCCATTGCCTTGCGAAAACCTGAAAAAAAAAAAAAGGAAAAATATATGTGTCCTTCTTCGCCTCAAGTTTATCATGTCTCTTTGAGGAAGTGTGTAACAGACTTGATCAGCAGTCATCTAAAAGTCATGATTGATCATTTTATTGATCAGAGTTCTGAAGTCTTTTAAGTTATTTTTCTTTGCAGTGCTGTTATAGAAATTTTGGGGGGGTTCTTTTCACTTCATACAGGTCTTCCCAAATTCTGTTAAATTAACCCTTTTATTATTTCTTATTGCATAATGATATTACTTTCATACAGAAAAATTTGCCCAACTACTTACTCATTATTGGCCACCCTTTCTTTCTAGTTCTTTGATCCAAAAAAGGTGCTTTAAATATTTTTATGCACATTTTCTTTAATTTTTGGGTGAGTGGAGGTTCATAGTTTTTACCTTTGAAGTACAGTTCAAATTGCATGTTCTGTTTTAAAAATCTCTTTTGAAAATCTGTAAGAATAGCATGAAATCATGCTGTACTAAACCATGTCATCTTATGTTATGCTACATTTATTAGGAGATTTCCAAACCTCTGGAATACTCTGACATGGCTGCTTTGAAATGGCACTACCTGAATTGATGATTCAATGAGATATTGAAATTTGGATGAATCCAGTAAGGAGTTTCACACACACACACACACACACACATGCACACACAATTAAATTAATCTTTTTAGATGGTGGGATTTTTGGCAAATGAAATGGAAGAGCCACATCTATATACAAAGTTATCCAATCATCCTTTCATAATCTTTTTCAGGTTCTCAAGTTGAATTTATTTTAAGGATAAATAAATGAAAATCAGAACTTTTTATTTTATTCAGGATGATGATCCAGAGTTAGCGGAAAGGTTTGTCATAAATATTACTGATGTCCACCTGGTGAACTCAGACTTCTCTGGAGGGCAACCAAGTGTAAAGAGACCTGGGTTAGAAATATCGGAGATAGTGATTGCAGAAAATGATGATCCAAGAGGAGTATTTCAGTTCAGTGTTGACATGGTAAGAAAGACCTTAGCATACTTAAAATGATAGGTGAATGTTGTATATTGAACTTTTCCTATTTTATAATACCTGGTGTTTAATGGAAAACACATTGAAAACAAGAGACCCCGATTCCATTCTCAATTCTTTCTAGATTAGATCTATGATCTTGTATGCATGACATCATCAATTTCTGCCTTAATTAGCCAATATTTAAAATGTGTTATAGCTACAAAATTCTGAGTCCATGGAGAATGAATAAACTATGAACTAGTTAAATTCTTAGTGCAAGTCTCATACAAGTGAACTTGGCAATTTCTTTCCATCTATTATAGTAGTTATTTTAAAGTCCTGGAGATATGAAGATTCTTTATGTTGATTAATAACTAAATCTTAATGTTACTATTAAATTACAATTGAATAATTTAAAACATTTCAAAACATTTCATTTCAAAAGATAAATGAGAATGACAGACAAGATACAAAAAAATTCACTCTAAGAGGATTAAATATTTTGTTATTTAAAAATTAGCATTTACCTTGCTCTTTAACTTATTCTTCATTTCTAGGATATGAATGGAGTTATCATTGTCCATGAAGTACCACCACCATTGAATGTACTTAAGCTGACAGTTGTTCGATTGGCTGGAAACTTGGGACTCATAAATGTTTATTGGAAAACAATGCCTGACAGTGCTAGCCTAGACGACTTTACACCATCTTATGGGATCCTCACATTTGAGGATGGACAAGTATGGAAAATATAAGCATTGCATTGGTATCTGAGGCCACTGTTATTAAATTCTGTCCATGAAACAAACATATGGAAATTAAATAAGTTCTTAAAAAAATCTCACTATGAGCTAAACACAATGATGGAATCAGTCAGTCAAAGAGAAAACATTTAATAACAACCTCCATGTGCTAGGTTCTGGAACTGGCACTGAGGATGCAAAGATGAAATTGCAGCAATTCCTGCCCTTCTCTTCCTTGACCATCTAAATTTGAAGAAATAATTTTTGAAAAATTAAAAATATTATCTAAGAAATAGATTTTTTAAAAATTGCACGTTGTTGAGCATATGAAACCTAATGATATTTACTAAGTTTTTATATTTAATGAATAAAAAAGCATAATTTGGCAGCTTTAAAAACATGGAGGCAGTTGAGAATATTTTTGGTTATTTGTAATACCAAGATTACTCAATCCAATCTCCCTCTCTGAGATTTGCACAGATACATTTGTAGAATATGCTTTGATTTATTATTTAGGAAAACACTAATTTTTGTTAAAAGTGATTTCCCAAGGAATCAGAATGCTCCCTTATAGTATATATATATATATATATATATATATATATATATATATATATATATATATATTTCAGTTATTAGTATTTTGAAAAATAAAATTTTCTAAAAAAGGATATGGATTCAATTTTTTTAATACAAGTTTAGGCTAATACTATGTTGTTATGTTGTTCTCTTAAAATGACAATCTCAAGGGATGGTCCAATGTTAAATAGGCCTATCAATATCTTTAATATATAAGATTTAGGTTCTGTTAGAAATAATGGTAATGTTTTAAAAATAACTGATTTATTCTGTTCCATGTTCATTCTTAAACCTAACATCATACACCGAAGTCTTTCCTTCTCCATAGTGAAAAGTTCATAGATAATTTGAGTAAAAACATGCTTGAGTGAGTTTTTTCTCCATTGTTTAAACTTTCTTGAATTTACCATTCTCTGACAGAATTTGAGTTTTGGAATGTCAAACATTTTAATTTCTGAAGTTTGCCTATTATAGAATAAAATGATAGAAAGAGGTTTAAGAAAGAAAGTTCATTTCTTTTTATACATCTATGCTAAATTGAATGTCAAAACTTCCCTCAAGGACATAAAAAATGATTCTAATTGAGGACACATTTTTATGACATTCAAGCTATTTTGTGACAAGTATTGAAATCCCAAATTGGACCAAGTGTTATTTGTTTCCAAAGTGCACATTATTTAGTGCTGATTCAGATAGAAGATATTTTCAACAGTGTTTTCTTAAAATTCAAGGTTTTATAACCTTAAATATAGTTTTCTATTTCAGGAAGGATGATAATTATTATACCATTTACATATTTCATTGCTTTATATCATTGAATATTAATGCCCAGCACACTAAAATTTAAGCCTTTAATATTTTGAGAATTGACATTTAGCATTGGGAAACATTTGGTATAGTTCTTCAAACTGATAATCTGAGTAACACAGCTTAATCTTTTTTTGCTGCCTTAACAGGATTTGAGTTCAGTTAAGTCATTCTCTAGCTTTTCTATTCCAGATAATTTTTGAGGGGGCTATTTGATTAAAAATAGGTCAAGGATTTTTCTCTCAGTTAGGACAGCTATAAAGTCAGAGGCTTTTGTTTTTTTTAATTCAAAAGTTGACTCTCGCTTTGCTATGATGCTGAAAAATGATCCTTTTATCATTTCAATAAATTTCTCCCTTGGTTGTGGTTCAAGGTCTGGCTATGGTGTCATTATGACCTTTAGGTAAACTGTTTTATACTGTAGATAGTAAAGCACTCCAAGGTTGGTTTAGATTAGAATCCATAGAATGCTAGAGCTGGAGAAGGGATTTCAGAAATTGTATTACTTTCTTCTCTCTATTTTAGAGTTTACCAGGTAAATCAATGGAGTTGAGAATAATAACAATCCCCTGACTTGGGAAAGTTCCATAAACTAGTTATTTTATTTCTTCTGTTGATTTAAATATTGTGCCAAAAGACCTTTTATTTTTATCCAAAAAATCTGCTACTTTCTTTTAAAAGCTATGTGTACATTGCAGCTAAATGGATTCAAAATCTGAGTTCAACTGAAATACATAAAAGGTTGTTCAGCTGTTGTATGTATGTTCTTTTGTCAGGTGAGTGCAGTATTGGAAATTGCCATAATAGATGATACTGAAGTTGAGTCTCTGGAAACTTTCAATATTTCCTTAATCAGTGTGACTGAAGGTGCTAGACTTGGTGCTGATACCAAAGTAACCATCATTATTCAACCAAATGATTCTCCATTGGGAGTATTTGGATTTGAAGAAAAGACTGTAAGTCTGATATGAATAGGAGTGTTTTTTTCTCCTTGGTCTTTTTTGGAATTTAATTTTCATTCATTGTGTTAACACTTTTTTGATTTGTTTCTATAAACTTTATTTTTTTAAATTATTCAATTTTTCTTTCTTTTAGTGATTTTTTTCATTTGCAATCATTAAAATTTAGAGGACCTGAAGCCATAAAAATTAAGGATTAGATCAGGACTAGGAAAATAGAGCTATGAAATGAAATGAAATTATCATTTCCTAGTCAAATTCTAATATTCAATGATCAGATTCTTTCAAGCAGGTTGAAGGTATTATAGGAATGCAAACATGGTAGATAAGTATAATTATGACACATTTTAGCTCAAACACATTTCAGTGTTTAGGGTAAAAATTATCTAATACTGAGGAACAGAATAGGGAATCCTAGTATTTTATTGATCAAAATATCCACAAAACATAACTGGAGCTGCTCCTTTTTCATAAATCTCTTCAAATTAATCTGTTATATCAGCATCAATAGAGGAATAGGGCATTTTTTGTAAAGTTTTCATATGCTCTATGCTGGTTGGAAAAAAATTCTGGTTTTGGAATATCAAAAGTTAATAAAAGTCATGTTTCAAATCTTGAATTGGAAGGAAACTTTGTCATATCTCTAGTCTTATCTTTTATAATATAAATTTCCCATGGCATAGTGCATAGAATTCAGGATTTGGAATCAGAATGACTTGAATGTGAATCCTACCTTTAACACTTAACTTTTACTGGGTTTGTGATTGTGGGAAAATCTCTTAACTTTCTGGATCTCAATTTCCTCATCTATAAAATGTGGATAATAATAGCAAATACCTCATGAGGTTGTTGTGAGCATCAAATGAGCTAATATGTAAAGTGCTTTGCAAACCATAAAGTACTATGCAAATAGCAACTCATTATTATTAAATAAACTGCATCTATTTACATGCTTATAATTTTGAAAATTAATTGTTATATACTTATTTGACTTAACTGCTATAATAATCTGAAATTTATTTCTGAATGGAATAACATATCCTCTTATCAGAAGGTCAAAATTCCCAAAGTTTGATTAATTTTTCTTAAAAAAACAAATTAGAAATACTGTACCTTGAATTTTTCTTCAGCTTTCTATTCTTTGTGTCCAGTGTACTGCTGTTCTGATTGTTTTCTGTAAAAATATCAATACCAAAGAGTGTACTTTTTTTTAACCTGCTTTATAGCTATACTAAACAGTAGGCAGGAATATTTATTGCTAAAAATTGGATGACAATTTGTACATATCAGACTGAAATTGAGAAAGTACTTCTTGATAGACATCCAAATGGTGATGCTGCTCAATTTTTAGGATTAGATTAATATAAAAAATAATAGTTAGAGCTCATTGAAAATTTTGGAACTTAGAATGTTCTAAAAATCCTTGGGCATTAAGTGAGAAGCAGTTGTTATCCAGAATACTTCCATTTTATGCAATAACTATCTTCTAAATTTAAAGATAGATGTTCTTATGTTCCTTTTATCTTCTCTTGTTTTTTTCCCCTCCACCATCTAATTTTGTGTAATTTTTGCTTCCAGGTAACAGTTCCTGAAGCCCTATCAACTGATGATCCTTCCCCATATATAACACTGACAGTTACCCGGACCCAAGGAGGAAGAGGAGCTGCCCAACTTTTATGGGTTCTAGAGGAAGCAGCTAAGGATGACTTAAGTCCTTTGAATGGAACACTTTATTTTGAAGAGGTATAATAAGGAACAGTTCTGTAATGTGTGTGTGTGTATGTGATAATATAATTTAATGTGATAATCACATCAACTAACCACAGTATAAACTAAAATTCTATGTAATCTGACTTTTTAGTGGAGGAAAATGCATTATTAAGAGAAAAGATGGGAGAATAGGAGAATAAACAATTTTCAAATACGTATTGTTTAGTCAAATAGAAAATATGATTAGCAAATTTAATATTATACTGAAAATTACATCTTGATATTTAAATATCTGTGGGGAAAAATAGGGGTGTTTATTGGAATAGTTTATTTTTTAGTTGGTACAACTATTCATTTACTTTCATGGCTTGTATGATTAGTTCCTTGAGGTTGCAAAAGTATCTCTTAGGTGGTGTACATTTGGAACAACTGTAAATGGTAGAAGCAGTTTTGTGTTTTGACTTGTGAAAAGAAACTTTGGATGGTTCAGAAGTTTGAACATGATGAGAATAGAAAAGGAAAGGCTGTGATGAGACCAAATGGATCAAACCGAGTATTTGGAAAAAGTAATATGAGTAATTTAGTGGGCCTTCCATCAAAATGCAAATAGTTTGAATTTGATACTGGAAACATAAGAAACCAAGAGTTTTGACCTGAGAGTTGATTTGTGCAGCCAAATAACCAAGTAAGGTCAAAAAACATGAACACCAAGTTCTGATCTTAACCATCAGTTTTGCCTTGTAACTTTCAAGGTCAAGATCTATTGAAAGCTTTGAACAGTTCAAATTCACATACACATTAAATGCAGTGTAGAAATTATATGTTGGACATATCACAGAATTGCAAAAATAGAGTTGTAGGACTGGAAGGGCTCAGAGGCCATCTAGTACAATATCCACCAAAAAGTATACAGTCTGTCTTATATAGCATCTAGAGGATGAATCCTATCATTTGTATTGAATAGAGTTGATGTTAACTTTATTCTTTTTGACATTATGGTATCTTGGTAGAAGAGCATATGACTGACATATTATACAGAAATTTTCTTAGAACAACTCTATTCAGTAGTTTGCCAGTAATGGAAAGCAAAATAATGTTGCAGCTAGCTTTCTGGGTTAAAGTTTTGGAATGGTCAGCACAGTGTTATCTCTGGAATATCTCTGCATCTTCCTAGTACACTTTTTGCTGAACATAACTTTTTAAAAGAGTCAGAGCATTCACCTCTCCTTAACTGACCATTTTGATAGCCAACATTCTTCCATTCAGAAAGTTAACTCTGTGTCCAAAACCATTAATAACAGTAGTCCTTGGACTTGGTGTATTGAAATACACATTGAAATCTCTGACACAATATTTCTTATCTAAGATAAATGGTTTAGAACAGATTTTTGGTCAGTTTTTTATAATTATGAGAGATCCACAGAGGTCTCTGCGTTCTTGTTTCAAATAGATATGCCATTTTAAGGTTTTCTCTTGTCCTCTTTTTTCCTAGAGTAAAATAAATATGGTTGGGAAGATAATCTTCATTCTTGATCCATGCTTATAAGAAATTTTTCTCCTTCATGGTATATTTTAATATATATATTATTCATATCATATACTATGTAATATAGATTTGTTATATATGTCATATATAACATTTAAATTCAAGAATGTTAAATGTGGAAATTTACTCAGGATTCATTTTAAAGTATTCATATCTAAATATGAATGAGTTAGAAATTTATCTTCTCAAGTTAAATGACTTGTCATTTTTTAATTTAAAAACTGATCTAAATGCTAACAACATTTCTACTTACAAGTAATATCTCTTATTAATTGTACCTTTTAATTGAAATTTTTGAAACTTTCTTGCGTATGAAGGTGATTCTATTAACCTATTGTCTATTAACCATTGTTATTTTTCTTTTGTTAGTAATAGTTTTATAGAGAACAGTTTATGTATTGTGAGTAGAAGCATGCTTTTTCAAGAACTGAAGATTTAATTTATATCCTTCCCTTTGCCCAGTTGAAGCTAACTGATCTGTGTGAGGGTTAAACCCAAGAACTTCATTAGTATCTTATACTGACTAAGTAGCTATTTTTAATGTTATTTTATTTTTTCCAATTATATACAAGGATAGCTTTCAGAATATTATATAAATGTAGTAGCATTGAGTTTTACTCTACCAAAGTATTTATTTGCAGCTTCTCTCTGTCTATGGACATATAACCCAAGAACTTCATTAGTATCTTATACTGACTAAGTAGCTATTTTTAATGTTATTTTATTTTTTCCAATTATATACAAGGATAGCTTTCAACATTCATCTTTTTGTAAGCTTTTGAATTTCACATTTTTCTTCCTCCCCTTCCTCCTCCCCATGACAGAGAATAATCTGATATAGGTTATACATGTATAATCATGTTTAATTTATTTCCATATTAGTCATGTTATGAAAGAAGGATTGAAATTAAAGGGAAAAAAGCATGAGGAAAAGAAAAAAAGCATAAAATAGTCTGCTCTGGTCTGGATTAAAACTCCATCATTTTTTCCTCTGGATCTGGCTGGCATTTTCCATGATATGTCTTTTAGAATTGTCCTTAATCACTAAATTGCTGAGAGGTGCTGAGTCCATCATAGTTGATCATCACATAATTTTTGCTGTTCATGTGTACAGTGTTCTTCCTATTCTGTTCACTTCACTCAACATCAGTTCATGCAAATTTTTCCAGGCAATTCTGAAGTCATACCTCTCATGATTTCTTACAGAACAATAGCATCCCATCACATTCCTATACTATAACTTTAGTCATTCCCCAATTCTTTATTTTCCAATTCTTTGCCATAAAGTAGCTATTTTTTAAGAGTCAGTCAACTAGTACTTTTAAGGTACAGACTACAAGTCAGGTCCTGTGCCAAGTGCTTGTGATAAAAGGAAAGACAAACAATAAATAGACCCTGTTCTCAAAGAGTTCCCAACCTAACAAAGAACCAATGGTGGAGGAGCCTATTATCTTCTTTTTAGTTTTAATTGTTATACTTTTTCCTGAAAAGGGAATTGCCAGATTTTTTTTTTTTGGTTTAGTGCCTCTCTTTAAAAGTAATTCAGAATTCATAGAAAAATTTAAAGGTTTAATTTTTTTTTAGAAAGCAAGCGGGAATATAATTGCTTTATTGATGAGAAATGTTTTGACTATCTTGGATCAATTTTGAAGATGTTTCCTAATTCTCTGGTTTTATATAGAATGAGTCTCAGAAGACAATTGTTTTGCATGCACGTCAAAATAATATTTTGGAAGGTGATAAGAGTTTTATCATTCAATTGCTATCCCTTGATGATGCAGAAATATCACTAGTAAATGGTAAGCAAAACTCTCCTCTTTTTCCCACTTACAATTTAAATCAATTCCTTAAAAATTATAATTGCATACTCAAGAGTTAAGAAATGTAGGTTGTGTACATTTTATTCCTTGAAAAATATTCATTGATCAATTTGAATATTATATAAATGTAGTAGCATTGAGTTTTACTCTACCAAAGTATTTATTTGCAGCTTCTCTCTGTCTATGGACATATAATCTATGGATCTATAAAGGGTAATCAAAACAAAACCTCGAATCCTTTTCTCCTAATCAATCCTGATTTTTGCTAAACTGCACATGAATTCTAGGCAGAAACATTCAATAACTTGACCAGAAAATGGTTCTGAAACCATTAAATCATGCCATAAATGTAGTTGTAGAAATTTTGGAATGCAGGCATGGTGGTTCTCATTAGACATCTGGAAAGATGATGCTAGGCAAGATCTGAACCTGCTTGTGTTTTTCTGTCTATGATTTACTGGCTCTTTCTAGTCTTCCATACAAGACTTTATGACCTTGAGAGGATTCAGTTGCACTGAAAGCTGTAGAAAACTATATCATGGTGTTATTATGGGGGACATAGTCTCTTTCACTGTTTAGGCTTGTCTGACAACTGTATTCTTGCATAATATATGGTCATTTAACTCAGTTCTTTAAAAGATTGTATTCATGAGATTGAAGTCATAGGTTGTAGAGGTTTTCATTTTATCCCTTGGTTCCAGATTATACTTCTATTTCTATCTAGCCATCTTGTAAATATATGGTGCTAGTCATGAGAGGTAGAGATGAATCAAAGCTGTCATCACTTCTAGAAGAACCACTTGGACCACAACACTTCATGAATTATGAGTTAGAAACTTCATTTCTCCAATTTCTCCATATAAATAATAGCACATAATTTGAGCAGTTAATTTTCAGCTGAAGAGTCTAGTAAGCTAAGGCTACATTTCTTGGAATATAATATGAAGTACTGAGGAGACATTGTGTAGACATTCTTCTTAAAAAGAGTTGTGCTAAAACTTGTTTTCCTCTAGGTAGAGCAGCAATTGTCCTTCAGGGAGAAAAAGGTGCAGCTGGAGAGGTTGGGATAGCCCCATCATCTAGGAATATTTTCATTGGGGAACCCTCAGCAAAACATAATGGTACTGCTTTAATTAGGTAAGTGATACCTAAAGCATATCTACCTAATTGCTTTTTGGTTGGCTAAATGCCTGATGAAGCTACTTCCTTGTAAGTTAAGTATATTTCCTCTGTATTTTAAGTGACTTGATCCAATATTTTTTCTTTTTTATCTTGATGTTGTAAAGAAGTGTGAGTAATATAGTGTTGCAAAGATATTAACTGAATCGGAAATGAAAACATAGCTCAATCTGAGCAACATGATGCAGTAGCAAGGGCAGTGCCTAGGATCATTGTTGTCAAATCCAGACTCTAAAATTAACCATGTGTACTGTGAACTTTAGAAAAAGCAGTAATGGCACAGTGGATAAAAAGTTGACTTCTATTAGGACAAACTGGGTTAACTAACCTCTGACACATGAACTAAATAACCCTAGCAAAATCTCTTTATCTCTTAGTGCTCCAGGTTATTCCCTAAAACTCTCAAACAATTTTGGTTTTGAATAGGGTTGGAATTTCCTCATTGGGAGTTCCTTAAGTCACTGAAGTCATCTTCCAACCAACCAACAAAGACAACAACAACAACAAAACAATTGACCTTCATTCATTGACTTTAACTATCACCTTCTTCTTTGATAAAATACATGATTTGGTGATTGGAGTTTTTATATCTCTTCCTCTTTCTGTTTCTCATTTTCCTTTGAAAATATTTTAAATATAATGGTTTCAACTAATATATAGTTAACTCCAAAAAATCTGTATTTCCATCTCTGTTTCCTATTACAGGATTCAGACTTACTTCTTCAAAGACCTCATATATAGATCTGATCATATCACTGTTTTGCTCAAAATCCACCAATTTCCCTATTGTCTATTGCTGCAATATCAAATTCAAATAGAGATGGGACCCATTAAACCACATAAAAAAGTCCTTATTGTCCAAATATTGACTTAGAAAATCATATTATTTTTGTTCTATTATATTTTTATTTATTTTGTTAGGTATTTCCCAGTTACATTTTAATCTGATTTGGCTGAGTGTTTGACACTCCGGGTCTATTGAATAAATTTCAACTTCTCAATATTTCACATTTCTTGACATTCTACATCTCTTATGATCTGGTATCACATTATTCCAGCCATATTTCATAACTCTTTCATTTATGAATTCTCTGATTTACTCAAATTAGATTAATTATCATTCTATTCTGTTTGCTCATCTCATCATATTCCCCAGTCTAGATTGCTCTTTTTTCTTCATTTATTTAATTGAAACCCATATTTCAGGTCTAATTTAAGAGAAATCCCCTTTGTCTCTTGTTTTTAGCACTCAGTCCTTTTGAATTGTGTTGAGTTTAAATACTTGCTCACTGTTTTGTTTATGACTACTTGACCTGCAATTATGTTTGATTTATAACTTCCAGATACTATTATTCTTATTGGAAAGTATGTTCATAAAACATGACTCCTTCTAATAGTTTTTGAAAAGCATGAAGTACTAAAAGTTTCAGAAAACTCCTCCTATCTTAAAGTTTTTTTTTAGGTTTTTTTTTTTTTTTTTTTTTTGGCAAGGCAAATGGGGTTAAGTGGCTTGCCCAAGGCCACACAGCTAGGTACTTATTAAGTGTCTGAGACCGGATTTGAACCCAGGTACTCCTGACTCCAGGGCTGGTGCTTTATCCACTGCACCAACTAGCCGCCCCTATCTTAAAGTTTTTAAAAAAAATTTAATGAGTGCATATTTTTGTGTTTTTACCTATAGCCTGGTTCGTGGTTCAGGAACTTTTGGAGAAGTCACAATATATTGGCATATATTTCCCCCTCTGACAGAGGAATTTGCAGAAACATCAGGAAAATTAACCATGCAAGATGGACAGTCTTTGGCTATTGTGATCATACAGGTATTAATACTTGGCAGGCTGACTCATTCTGCCATGTCATATATCTAATAGATTATGTAATATAATATAATATAATAGATATAATCTATTATAAGGATATAATCTAATAGAATTTGCCCAGTCAGATTTTTTTTTTTTTTTGCAAGGCAGTGGAGTTAAGTGGCTTGCCTAAGGCCACACAGCTAGGTAATTATTAAGTGTCTGAGGCTGGAGGCTGGTACTCCTGACTCCAGGGCCAGTGCTCTATCCACTGCACCACCTAGCTGCTCTAGGCAGATTTTCTTTTGAAAATTTTGCAGATTAATCTGTGTTTTGTTGTTATTATTACTGCTTCCTATAGGCTTTAGATGATAGCATTCCTGAAGAAAAGTGCTTCTATGAGTTTCACCTCACTGGAATCAGTGGAGGAGGAAGTTTAAGTGAGTCTGGGAGAACAGCCAACATCACAATGGTTGCTAGTGACTTTCCATATGGATGGTTCATTTTGTCACCTAAACTCCTCCAAGTGGCAGAAGAAGGACAGAAGGTACGGTACTAGGTGCTTCAAATCTTAATGGTTGTATCAAACTATTCATTCACATTGTGAAAGGAATGTTGAGAATAATTGCGAATGTACCCATTTATTCATAGGGATAAATGTCCTGCCACATTCATGAACCTGTTAGTTTTCTTTCTAAAATAATTTTTTTAATCAAAAAGTAATTTAACGAAATATTTAACTCAAAACAGGAAAGTAAAAATTGATTAGTTTCAAATTTGAAATAATATATGAAAAATGCTTCTTTCTTAGGTTAACATCACAGTTATTCGTTCTGGTGGACATTTGGGTCAAGTCAAGCTCTGGTATGAGACTGTTAGTGGAACGGCAGAAGCAGGCTTAGATTTTATTCCTGTAGTAGGGGAACTTCTCTTTGAGCCAAAGGAGAAAACTAAAAGTATCCATATTGAAATTGTTGATGATGACCTTCCTGAAGGTCCTGAGGAATTTTCTCTTGCAATTACACAAGTGGAACTACAAGGAAGGTAAAGTAAAGAAAATAAAGATGAAACTGTAGACAATTTTGCCTAATTAAGGTATAACTTATTTCTATACCCTATTCTTATTTCTCTTTTCCCCGCTTCTAGAATTTATTTTAGTTGCTTTTTTCTTATAGTTCCTTTTTATTTTAAACTTGAATACAAAGTAAAGGAAAAAATTATGTGCATGATAGAACATGAGATTTCCATTTCAAGAAAGTCTATATAATACACATTGTGTTCACCTTATTTCCTTTTTTATAATAGTATTTTATTAATTTTAATTACATACATATCTTTTAACATTCATTTTTGTAAGATTTTGAGTTTCAAATGTTTCTCTTTCCGTCCTTCCTCCCCAGTAAGCAATCTAATATAGATTTATACATGTACAATCATGTTAAGTATATTTCCATATTAGTCATGCTATGAAATAAGTATCAGAACAAAAGAGAAAACTCATAAGAAAAATAAAATAAACAAATTTAAAAAAGTGAAAATAGTACCTTTTTATTTCTTATGGAATGTTAGAACAAAGATGGAATAAAAATTGTGATTGTGACTAAGTATCGTTTTTACAAAGTTCAAAAAGATATTTTATGGATGTTTGATCTGGTCAGTTCATTTTATGTATTGTCAGTCCACAAACATTTGTTCAGTGCTTATTATGTACCAAGCAATATTATAGTCTCTGCTCTTAAGTAGCACATAAGCTTGTAGAAGAGGAAGACAACAAATAAATTCACTCTTCTAATCCTCCTTAGGGCCTTTTGGAATAAAGTAGGCTATGTACATAAAAGATCAATGCAGTGTAAATTGAAGATAATTTCAGAGGCACTAACAGTGCTCAGGAAAGACTTCTTTAGAAGGTAATATTTAAGCTGAGTCTTGAAGGAAACCAGGGAAGCCAGTAGGTAGAGGTGAGCAGGAAAGTATTATTACCAAATAAATCTGATCTTTTTATTTTCTTGTATCCAGTTTGCTGTCTAATTTGAGTGTAATTGGAATCAAGTATAACAAACTCTACTCAAGAGTTTGGGAAAACTCTTCCTAGGTTCATTTTGTCCTCTATTCTCTTTTTAATGTTATCTTTTTTTTTTAACCTATCCTATTTTACGTTATATTCACTGTCATCCTCCTCAGGGTCTTTTGGAATAAAAGAGGCTATAAATACCAAGTAAATATCTAACACTGTGAAAATAAGGGAAGAGTTGTTACATTTTTGTAACATTTTTGTCTTCAACGATGAGTTAAATAGACATAATTTCTAGTTATCTTAAAGATTGTTTGATGAGACTATTAGCATATGAAATAACTTTGCAGAATTACTGTTATTAAAACCAAAAAAAGAAGAATCATTCTTTCTTAATTTTCTCATAGAATAAAGTATTTTCCATCTATTTTTCTGACTTTCCTTTTATAGTTTTATACTTGCCACTTGTTTCACGTGTAATTTAAAATTTCAAGTGTAAACCAATATATGGTGCTTAACATCACTTTTTAATATCTTCATATCTTTATTAATATTAAATTTAGAATATATCTTAATTATTCTTTTGACACTTTACCATTTTCTTTCAATTTCTAGTCTTATTAATATAGTATGTATTCATGCAGAAGGCTTTTCCTTATTTTGAGTCTTAACATTCCCCCCCCCCCTGCTGTTTTTATCCATTTCTAATAGTTTGATTCATTATTTTTCCTTTGGGCTATACAGAACAGGTATAAATCCTCTGCTACATGAGAGTCTTCTTGAAACTGGAAGAGAGCTAATATCTCTCCTCTAAGTCTTTTTTTCCTTAGACTAAAATGTTCCAAATCCTTCAAGTGACTCATATGTTATAGCTTTTAGTTCCCAGGTGTCCTTTTTTTGAATTATTCCGGCTCGTCAGTGACTTGCAAAAAATGAGATAACCAGGAATGTAGCACAACATTTCAGTTATGGTATAACTAGAACAGAGTAAAGTGGGACGATAATTTTGTTAGTTTATGGACATTATGTCTACCACATTAGTTTTTGCTGGCTGCACTGTTGAGTCATAGAGTATGCAATGAATTAAAACTTTAGCATCTTTTTTTTTAAAATTGTAACTGTCAACTTCTATCCATTCCTTCTCCATGTTTTATTTTGGGATTTGTGTTTCTAAACCCAATTGTAGAATTTTATATTTATGTCCTGTTAAATGTTTTCTAAGTTAATACAAGTCTAGTCTGTCTTTTTTGGTTTCTAACCACTGACCACAGCAACTTTTCCTCTCAGCTTTGTGCTATCTTCAGATGTGGTAAGCATGTTTAATGCTTTATTCAGGTCTTGGATTAAGAACAAACAAAAACATAAACATTTCAGGATGTAGGATAGATCTTTCTAATACTCCTTTAAGATTTCGCTAAAAGTTGATACCTATACATTAACCCTTTGGATCTGATTATTTAAACCATTCTGAATCTTAACTGTTCTATCATTTAGCCTACTTATCTCTATCTTAGTCCCCCTAAAATAGCATCAAATTTTTTTTTAAATATTATACTTCAATTTGAGGATGTTATATCCAAGGCATTCCTCTCATTTACCAGTATCATTAAGACAAATAAACTTATGAGGGGCCTGTTTTAATGAAATCATCCTAGCTCTTAATAATTACTACTTCCCATTCCCATGCTCACAAAATGTTTCAAGTTCTAGAACTTGCTAGGGATAATAATTTATAATGCTTTGAAACACAATCATAATATAAAAGCAACTACATGTTAAATTTTAAAATATGATACTAAAGATCGAGAATACTTTCCAAAAACCATGATGCAAAGTAAAATAGGAAGAGAACAAAGCTTAGTTTTTAAAAGTTTGGAAAGAATTTTACATCCATTCTGAGATCTGAACTTCTTGACAGCTCTGTGAGTTAGGTACTACAGATACTATATGGCTCCCACTTTCTGCTGGAAGCTTTTCCTGATCTCCCTTAATTGTAGTGCTTTCCCTTTATTTATTGTTTCAGATTTATTCAGTAAATAGTTTGTACCTAGTTGTTTATATATTGTTTCTCCCATAAGACAATGAACTCCTCGAGAGTTCATTGGGACTGCCTTTTACCTTTATTTGAGTCTCCTGTGCTCAGCAACAATGTCTGACACATATTGAATCCTTAAAAAATGTTTATTGACCAACTATCTAAGGATAAACTATACATAAGTACAATGTTTCCTGTTTGTCTTTTAAATCCCATTACAATTTGGTTCCAAATCATCTTTTTACACTGATTAAATATTATAAAATTTATGTCATAGTCAAATTTTCTTTTCCATTTCCCTTTTCCATGCCTTTGCACAGGGTGCTATTCATACAAGAAATGATCTCCCTCTTTACTTCTACCTCTTAGATTCCCTCCCTCCTGTCAAAGCTCAGCTCAAGTGTCATCTCCTTTGAGGGATTCTTCTTGATTCTCCTAGTTGTTAGTGCCTGTTTCCTCAAGTATAAATACTTCTTTTGTTTATATTGTCCTATCAAAAGTCTGAAAGAGTTGAATCCTTTATAAGATAGGAATGGGCTACTTCCTCTATAATTGGAGAATAGATCATTCCTGTTGTGAAATAATCCAGGTTTTATACTCTTATCAATAAATCAAGGATGCACTTGATCAGTTCTATATAAGATTCTGGGATATAGAAGCTAATAAGTTATATCAACTCATTTAAACTAATTCTTATTTCACCCCATAACACTTTTATTTATTTTTCTTTTTATTACCTTCCAAGAGGTTATGATTTTACTGTTAGAGAAAATGGACTTCAGATAGATCAACCTCCAGAAATTGGAAATATATCTACAGTTCAGATAATAATAATGAAAAATGATAATGCAGAAGGAATCATTGAATTTGATCCAAAGTATTCCACTTTTACAGGTATGCTTATTTACTATTGGCTTTTTATTTACATCACAGATTTCTGAATTATAATGGTATATTAGTATGACATGATCAATTTGAAATTCTATATAGAAAATTTCCAGTAGGTTTCGTATATGCATAAAGGTATGCTTTTTAAAAGAGATAAAAGTTGGTTTGCAGTTACTTTTAATCACCCTCAAGATTCTCCTTGGAACAAAAACTCTCTCTCTCTCTCTCTCTCTCTCTCTCTCTCTCTCTCTCTCTCTTTCTATCTTTTAGTCTATCATATATTTATCTTTGTATATACAAAGCTATCTACCATATATTTAAATATGTGTATACATATATACATATCCAGGGAACAGCTTGGCAGTGCAGTTGGTTAGAGTCCTGGAATATCTGAGTTCAAATTAGGCCTAGCATACTTACTATCTGTGTGATTCTGGCCAATTCATTTAACCCTTATTTGTTTCAGTTTCTCATCTGCAAAATGGAGACATAATGGAGAAATAAATGGCAATCCACTTCAAGCCACAGAGAGTCAAACATGACTGAATGATTAAATAACAACAACCATAATAATATATATATCTGTATAGTGTAGACATGTATAAACACATAATCATATATTACTTATATACATGCATATACACATGTACACACATGTATACACATATACATGCACATGTGCACTCTGATATCCTTCTGGTAGTGTTGTATGGTTTCTAATCATGGAATACCAAAGGTTCTGAAGAAAATTGAAGGTTAGTCAAATGGCAGTGTTAGAGCACATGTTTGATATGAGAATATTATAACCCAGTCTGGAAAGCATTTGGAGCCAGACTGTGAGAGACTTAAAAAAAAAAATTTAAATAAAAATGGTTTAAAGGATGTCATCAAAGAAATGTATGTTGAAAAAATAACATGGACTGAGATCCTTGGTTTGATAAGATTGATAATGAGGAAAACCCTTAACATTGATAAATTTATGGGAGGATATGGACTAGTGACATATGGTGGCCAATCATGGATGAATTATTTGGATTTATATCAGTTTTATCTTTATCAGTTACTTCCTAGATTCAGTTGAGTTTTGAACATGTAAGAAATACACATAGGTCACATTTGAAAGAATTACTAAACCATGCTTACATTCAATTCATTTCAACCTTTGTTATCACCTCCCACTCTTCTACCTTTCCCTCCTGCTCAAAGAATTAATTTTTCTATTTGAAAAGGGACCCTTCTTCCTTCTCCAACCCTGCCTATCTTCCACATCTTTAAGAAATGCTCATTAAACCATTTCATCCTCTCATGTTGTCATCTTGTTATCTTTCCTTCTTTTGTCAGCTACATTCTTTAAAGAAGTTAGCCATTCATTGCCTCAATTTCCTAACCTATCCATCCTTCATGCTTGGAATGGTCTTTCTCCTTATTCCATATAGTCCCTCTCTTCCCTAGGTGGAACTTACTCACCATCTTTTATATCAACCATACTCCCAAGTACTGCCAAACCAGATTAAAAATGTAATTGGGAATTATTTAACAGAAAATTATAATGCAATAAAATGTAGATTTTATCATTTAATACTATGTTTTAAAACTAAGTCATTATTTGGACTAATGGCCTCCATTTCTATTTGTATTTGCCACTATCATTCTGCATGAAATCTTTCCTGATTACACACCTTCTAGGTTTTTCCTTCCCTAACAACTTTGTATTTAACTACTTTGCATGTATTTATTTGCTTTCTTTTTTTATGCCATATGTACATTATACATATTCACAATCTTATACAGAATACATATAAACTTCTCTCTCCCATTTGAATGGAAGTCCTTTGTAAGTAGAAATTGTTTCATTATTTGTATATCTATCTCCAGTCCAGTCCCTGGGCCAATGCCTGACACCTAATAAATACTTGTTGATTGATTTGTTTGTTAGACACATAACAGCATGATGTGAGGGAAAGACCTTGCCTTCAGGTAAAAATTTAAAAGGCATGATAATAACTATCCCTTATGTAATTCTTTTGAGAATTTCAAAATGCTTTTCACATAGTATCTCATTTGTTCCTCACAACAACTCTGCTAGGTAAATGCTATCATTATCCCCATTTTTATGCCTTGCTAGGAAGGCTAGTATTCTGAGGTAGGGTTTTGCCTTAGGTCTTCATGACTCTTAGCCTAGTGCTCCATACCAATGATTTTTGCAGACTAAATTAGAACAAAGGAGAGGTTCAAGGTATTTTGAGAAATCACTTTTTCCTAGGGAACTAAGGGAAAGCTCATGTGGAGAGGTGGTCCTTGAATTGGACCTTAAATAAATGAAAGAATTTCGGCATAAAAGAAGGGGAGAGTAAATTCCATGGATGGAAGCTCGCATGCATAAAAAGAGAAGACCAGAGAGGGAGAAATAAGAACAGGGAAGGGCATTTCATTTTGAAAGGATGTCTGAATACCTAAATGTTAGACATAGCAGTTAATAAAGCAACATTTTTTGAATGGAGTGGGGTTGAATTTCATAAAGGGAGAATGTGAGAGAATGCAGCAATTATAGATTCAAATCAGACTGTGGAGGCCAACAATTGCATGAGGGTTTTATGCTTGTATTCAGTGATTATAGGGAATGGGTGACTTGATCACAGTAATTAGAAAGAATATATACATTTAGAGAATGTATTGAAGAGAAGACAGTCTGTAGAGAGGAAAACCAGTTAGAAGGTTATTATAGTTGTCCAAGTGGGAAGTGATAAAGGCTTGAACCAGAGAAGTAGCTAAAGGAATGGAAGTTAGCAAGGTGTGCAGGTGGGATTGAGGTACAAAATCATTAACATTTTGAAACTGATTGTGGAAAAATAAGGGAGTAGAAAAATAAAATAGTGCTTCAGGTTTGAGACTTTAGCCTAATGGTGGCATTATTAAGAGAAAGAGAGAAATCAGGGAAGTAGTAAACCTTTATGTAATGACGCCTTTTTCAGCTTTGACTGGTGAGTTTTGGATGCCAGGGTGACATTCAGCTATAGGTATCAGGTAATTTATTTGAGGATAGCTGCATGGCACAATAGATAGAGCTCTGGCTTGGAGTCAAGAGGACAGGAGTTCGAATCCAGCCTCAGACACTTGATTCTTAACTAGCTATGTGACTGTGGGCAAGTCACTTAACCCTGATTATTTCACATCCAGGACCATCTCCAGTCCTCCTGATTCATCACTGGACCCAGCTGGTTCTAGAAGAGAAAGTGAGGTTGTTGAATTAGCGCAGTATCCCATCACTCAAATCTAATTCATGTGCTTGTCATGGCATTACCTCCCTGATGTCATGGTCCTCTTTGAGAACAAAGGACAAATATCATCATCATTTGAGAATTAGACACTTTACTTCTGGGGAGTGAATGGTGGTCTATTTATGAATCATCTGTGACGAGGTGAGAACTTTAAAAAGTTGATATTTCAAAGAGAAAATAAGAATATTTAAGAAAAATATTTGACCTTGTATGTAGATGGAAACAGATGGACATATGAAACAGAAAAAAAAAAAGAATGAGGACTGACAGTCACTTGAGTAAGTGGAGATCCAAGAGAAAGCAGTGTTACAAAAGCCAAAGGAAGAATAAACATTTTGGAGAAAGGGTTGGTCAGCTGTACCAAATATTACTTAGGGGGAGCGTCTAGGTGGCACAGTGGATACAGCACCGGCCCTGGAGTCAGGAGTACCTGAGTTCAAATCTGGCCTCAAACACTTAATAATTACATAGCTCTGTGGCCTTGGGCAAGCCACTTAACCCCATTGCCTTGCAAAAAAACAAACAAACGAAATATTACTTAGAATTTAAGTATGTTAAGGACTAGAAATAGTCAGTAGACCTTTGAAAAAGAGAACAGGAGATTCACTTACTTTCATAAACCTACTTGGTTCATGAATGACATTATCTTAGTAACTGAAAGTTGAGTCTTAAAACTTCAAAGAACCCCAATATTTTAAAATTCTTTTAAAAAGTAATATTTTTAAATGCTTGCCTACCTTGGTGACAAGTATATTAAATATAATTTGTCCTTTTTTGACGATTCATCATTATTATCCATTATTTTATTAATCTAAAATAAATCTTATTCATTTGAGAACTTGATATAAATTGTTACTGATCCTAGGGCATAGTATTTATTTTCATTATATCAGATTGCTTTTGCATCACCTTTTCTCCATAAAAGCAGAATGTAGGATTTCAATTGTATGATTTCCTGCACCAATATAATGTGATTTTTATTTTTGGTAAATTTAATATTCTTTTAAAAATGTTTGTCATCAGGGAAGCTAGGTGGAGCAGTGGATAGAGCACTGGCCCTGGAGTCAGGAGTACCTGGGTTCAAATCCAACCTCAGACATTTAATTATTACCTAGCTGTGTGGCCTTGGGCAAGCCACTTAACCTTATTGCCTTGAAAACCTAAAAAACAAAAGAAAACAAAAATGTTTGTCATTTCCTTCTCCCTCTCATTTTACAAATGAGGAAACGGAAACAAGTAGGGTTAAATGACTTGCTCTGGGTCACATAACTACTAAATGTCTGAGATTAGATTGAACTCAGGTGTTTTTGACTGATCAAAATTATACTGTTATGTATAATTTGTGATTAACAAATGAAAGACCAAATGTCTATCACAAATCTCCACATCAGGAGCACTTTTTTCAAGAAGAGTTGAAAAGTGCTTAAAGGGAATAGCATCACCAAGAACCCCTGACTCAGGCAAAATATGAGAAACAATGATTAATAGTGTATGAGTCATTTCAGAATCAACTGGGAATATGCAGGAAGACTGACTAGTTATTGCAAAATAAAACCAAAATAGAACTGTTAAATATTTGAACCTTACACTAAGCTAATTAGTGAAAATAAGTAAATTAAAATCTCCAAACCAATTTAAAATGTTGATTATCAAAATACATAATAGTTTGAAATAATATTTCTTCAATATTACCATTTCTTAGTTAACATTTCTTACTTATTACCATTTCCTTACCAAAATAGCAGTCACAAAATGAAGACAAGAATCCAGACACTCTTAACTGGCAAAAGCTTGAACTCTTTGTCAAGTAGAAAGATATATTAACCAAGGGGTAGTAGCAGTTTAGAATAAAAGATCCATTTGTAATACTTTACTAAGAAAGATGACTGAAAATAATGAATAGTGGCACCTCAGAAAACGGGAAAGCCATGGAAAGAAAAAGAAGCATTGAAGAAGGCTTGTTATAAAACCCAGAGCCTTCAAACAACATTTTTGGAAACAAAAAGAAGAGATGATTTGCTAACATTTCTATGTTCTATAAATACTCATAGTTGATGATCATTGAATCACTCCCTGTATTTCAGTATCCTAGTATGTAGTGTGCTAAATATGAAGAAATAGAAATGACACTTAAGAAGATCGGGAATTGATTTTTTAAAGATAATTTCAGAGAGGAAAATTAAAAAAATGGAAAAGGTAATAAATAACATTATTATTCCTTCTGGCTACCCTGCTGAAAGGGGATAGTTAAGAAGACATCTGCAACTGCCAAACTATCTACCTCCCTTTTCATCTCTGAAGTCTCAGAGCCAGGAGAAACAGGTGTGATTTATGTATAAGCCACTTAAGCTCTTCTTCATTTGTACAAAGGAGATACTGACTTCACTGGATTCTTGTGAGGCATAAAAGAATTGATCTTTAAAACAAATATAACAATGAATTATTAGTAGTTATTGTTGATTATATTATCATGATTGACTTTTGTTTATTAAGTTGTTACTAATATATTGATTTTAATGATTTTTAATGATGATGATAGAAGCCATCATTTATATAGCCCTTACAATGTGCCAGGCACTATGCAAAGTGCTTTATAATAATTATCTCATTTGCTTTTTACAACAACTATGGGATGGAGGTTCTATTATTTCCCCATTTTATAATTGAAACACAGTAAGTGTCTGAGACTGGATTTGAACTCAGATCTTTCTGACTCCAGGTGTGCACAATGTGCTACCTAACTGCCTAGCATGTATGTGCACATATATTATTTTTTAATCACTTTATGAATGCATTCAAAATACTCTGCCTAGAAATTAAGATATCAGGCAATCTCTCAGAGGTGAAATTCTGTAAATGAATACATCTTCACAACCACTTTATATTTCACTGAAAGGGAGAATATAGGATTTCTTTATTTCATCTTTTTAAAATTAAAAAATCGCTTATATCTTGGTAAGCACAAAAATAGGCTTAAAGGTTGTCCTCTAGGTATATTTTTAAATATCAGACAGATACTGCAGTGGTAACTTTGCTCAATGGTCCTCTGAGTAAATAAATACCAAGTGAAATGAAAAACTGAGCATCATGTTTATCACAGGTGTTTGCCAGTGTTATGAGGATCTTTTGCACAAAGTTTAATGGAAGAAAGGTTTCTTAGAGATCAGAGGTTTTCAAAGTGCTCTCATTTGGTTTTGTTCTTAAAGAAATTGTAATTTTTGTGTGGACCCCAGAATATCATAGGACCTCGTCAATGAAATCTAAAGCCACTCACAGGAGATTTGCTTGACAATCCACTCTGGAAAAACAAATAGAATAATAAAGAGTGTATACATATATATATATATATATGTATATATATATACATATATATATATATATTTTGTTTTTTGTTTTTGTGGTTTTTTGTTCTAACATTTTGTTTTCCAATTATTTACAATAGTAGTATGTACCTATCGTTTTTGTAAGGTTTTGAATTTTACAGTTCCCCCCTCCCTTCCCTCCCCTCCAGAAGGCTGTCTGATAGTCTTTATATTGTTTCCATGCTATACATTGATCAAAATTGAATGTATTATAAGAGTAAGCATAACCCCCCTCCCCAAGAAGATGGGGAAACCTCAAGAATAGAGAGAGAGAGAGAAAAAAATGTACTTCAGTCTGTTCAGATTTCGATGGCTCTGTCTCTGGGGTGAGTTGCTTTCTTTATCATAAGTCCACCAGAGAAGTTACTTCAATATTTTTCCCATAATTGCTATTATTAGCTGTACCTCCACTCTATTCCTCCCCACTCTCATTTATTCTATTCTCTTTCTCCTTTCATCCTGCTCCTGTCCAAAAGTGTGTTGTATCTGAGTACCCTCTCCCTCAGTCTTCCCTCTCTTCTATCACCCATTGCTCTCTTCCCTCCCCCCATTCGCCTTATCCTATCCCTTTCTTCTCATTTTTCTCTAGGGTAAGATAGATTTCCTCACCTTATTAAGTGTGTATGTTATTTCCTCTCTGAGCCATTTCTGATGAGAATGAAGGCTCACTCATTCAACCTTGCCTTCCCCTGTTCCATTCTATTGAAAAAGCTTTTTCTTGACTCTTGTGTGAAATATCTTAGCTTCTTCATCTCCTTTCCATTCCTCCCAGTACTTTCCTTTATCATCCATTGACTCCATCTTTTTATTCTATTATACCATTATATTCCACTCCTATGTCCTGTCTATATATGCTCCTTCTAACAGCTCTTCTAAATGAGAAAGTTCATATGAATTATCACTAGCTTCTTCCCATGCAGGAATGCAAACAGTTCAATGTCATTAAGCTGCTCATAGTTAATCCTTCTCTTCCACCCCCTCTATGGTTCACCAGAGTCCTGTACTTGGAGTTCAAACATTCTGTTCAGCTCTGGTTGTTTCCATAGGAAAGCTTGAAAGTCTTCTGTTTCACTGAAAATCCATCTTTTCCCCTGAAAGAGGATGTTCAGTTTTGCTGGGTAGTTGATTCTCGGTTATAAACCAAGATCTTTTGCCTTCTGGAATATCATATTCCAATCCCTAAGAGCCCTTAATGTAGATGCTGCCAGATCCTGTGTAATCCTGATTATGGAGCCTTTGTAGTTGAATTGTTTGTTTCTGGCAGCTTTTAGAATTTTCTCTTTGATTTGGGAGTTGTGGAATTTGGCTATAATATTCCTGGAAGTTTTTCTTTTGGGATCTCTTTCAGGAGGTGACTGGTGAATTCTTTCGATTTCTATTTTACCCTCTGCTTCTAGGATCTCAGGGCAATTTTGCTGTATTATTCCTTGAAAAATGTAGTCTAGGCTCTTCTCCTGATCAGGCTTTCAGATAGCCCAATAATTTTCAAATTATTTCTTCTGGATCTTTTTTTCAAGGTTGGTTGTTTTTCCAATGAGATATTTCACATTTTCTTCTAATTTTTGGCTTTTTTTGGAAGAGTTTTATTTCTTCCTGATTTCTTGCAAAGTCATCAGCTTCTTTTAGTTCCATTCTTCATTTAAAGGAGTTATTTTCTTCAGAGAGCTTTTTTATCTCCTTTTCCAGCTGGTTAATTCTGCTTTTTAAAGCATTCTTCTCTGCATTTGCCTTTTGTTTTGCTTTTTCAATCAGGCCTAAACTAATTTTTATTAAATTATTTTCTTCAGTATTTTTTGTATATCTTTCACAAAACTGTTGATTTGGTTTTCATGATTTTTCTGTGTTGCTCTCATTTCTCCTCCCAATTTTAATTCCATCACCCTTAATTGATTTTCAAAGTCATTTTTGAGCTCATCCATAGTCTAGCCTATTTTCTATTTCTCTTGGAGGTTTTGGATGTAGAAGATTCTATTTTGTCATCATTTGAGTATGTGTTTTGATCTTCTATAGGACTAAAGTAATTCTCTATGGTCAGATTCTTCTTTTTCTGTTCTTTACTCATTTCCTCAGCCCAAGACAGCATTTCCAAAGCTTTGGGTTTTTTTGGGGGAGACACCCTACTGGGACCTTTATTCCTCCAAGGGATTATGCTCTCTTGCCTGTGCTTTGATATATATAGATGGCCCCTGTACTTCTCCCTGCCCTGGAGCTATAAGGAGGGATCCAGCTTGGCTACTTAGTATGGAAGCCCAAACTGCAACCTGGATCTGAGTGTAGGCTAGCAGCAGAGTCCTACCCTGAGGGAGAGCAGAGAAATCTCTTCAGATTTCCCTTATGGTCTCGGGGGGTGCAGGCTGCTTTCTCCAGATTTTTGCTGCAGATTCTTTGGCAGGTGCTCCTCATTCCACACTCATTCTGGAGTAGCAGAGTTTTCTCACCGCCCCTTCAAGCTGTTGCCAATAATATCTGGATTGGGCTGGGCTGGGCTGGGAGGAGGCTGTGGCATAAAGAGTGTATATTGTCTGGGCCTTTATGCCACAAAATCAGTGGGAAACTCATTGAATTTCTCTATCAGTGTCTATACCTTTCACAGACACAATGGCTTAACAATGATCTGAGTTCAGTATTGGATACCAGGAAGAGTAGATGGTTGTAGAAAAGATAGAGGTAATAGTGAAGGTTAATACTTGTTAGGGACTGTTGTGTATGGGAGCACTGTAAACTATTATCACCTGGTGTCCTTGAGCACCAGAGTCTTGTTCTACTAAGTGCTGTGGTAGTGGATTAGAGACTGGAGAGGTATTTAAGCACTGGTATTTTGGCAAATAAATGGAGACCTTGATGTAAAGGGAGAAACTTGTCTCCCTTGTCTACCGCCCCTCCAATGCTCTCCTGGGGAAGATTGAGGGAGTCCAGAAAGGGACTCAGTAAATATTTGTATAATATTTTAAGGTTTGCAAAGTACTTTACATGTCATCTCGTTTGAACCTCACAACAATGCTCTGGTTGGTAGTATTATTATAACCATAAACTGAGGCTGAGAGAGGACTAAGGGTGATAAAGTCAGGCAAGGATTTGAACTTGAGTCTTTCTCATTCCATGGCCAGACTTTCTTCCACTATACCATCATCTTAGTGTGAATTGAGATCACATATAGCAATAGAATAGCCCTTTCAATGATAACCCAGGTGGCATCTCCTTCCCATGTAAAATCCCATGTAAATTTTTTTTTACATCCTATGCAAGATATGAGTATTCTTCTAAAGAATATTCTTCCAAGGATGCTGGACCTGGATTTTTTGGAATAGGGAATTCTCAAGTGAGAGAACTATCTTTACTAAACAGGTTGATTTGAATCCTATAATATTAGAGAAATGCCAAGAATACGAGATCACACGGTCTGTTTTTGGGCCAGAGTAAAGAGTTGAACCCATGTCTTCTTAAGCTTTGAAACCAGTTCTCTTAAGCCACATGTTCCATCTATATGATGATGCTATGTGGTTGCAAATAATGGACCACCATGATCTCAGGAGAATCAAACTTGCAGGTGATTAGGAAGGCAATAGAAAGATGTCTGTTGTGTATAAATAGATATAGCATATTACTAATGCTGAATTGTATGTGAGAAGTAGCAGAAAATATATCAGTGGTAAATGGGGCCAATGAAAGAATTGTCCAGTCAGGTAATAAGACTAAAGGGCAACAAAGGCCCTCCAGGATATGGGGTGAATCCTTTTTCTATGGGGGATTTCTAGGACATGGACAAAATCATACAGTATGAAAAGGAAGCTATGGATAGGTTGTCATCTGTGCCTAATGAAGGTATGTCTAAAATTAAGATCAAGGATCCACTGATTATTGAAGTAAATTCAAAGCAGCTTTAGAACTTCTAATCTTGGAGAGTTGCTTGGGATATTGAACAGTTGAATGACTTGTCCAGGGTTCTACAAATAATGTGTGTTAGAAATGGGTCATAAACCCACGTCTTCTCTAATCACAATGATAGATCGTCTCTCATTTATTTTCTTACTCTCAATAAAATAGCAATCCATTCATTTGATAATGATTTTTGGGATCATTCAAAGCAGTATTTCATTTCTGTACTGGTTGCCACATTAGTGAGGAACATTGTAATATTAGTGCATAAAATCAATTCTGAAGTTAAGATGACCCGAGTTCAAGTCCTTCTTAATGACAGATGGTAGCTGTGTGAGCCTGGACAAGTTATTTGCTTTTTTATGGCTTTAAGCAACTCTCTAAGACTATAAATTTTCATAGTAAGTGCTGATCTGCTTAATTGAAGGAATTCCACACTCTTAACTATCCTATATATGTAAAAATCATTGAATAAGCAAAATCAAAACAACAAAAACTCCAAATCCAAGCAATCACCTCAGGGTACTCTAGGTTACTTGCATATGCTTATAGAAGGTGGTGGTATTGGGGAGCTCTTTCACTGGACTCAGAGGTCCAAGATTCAAATATTGCCTTCTGAAATCAGTCCTTTCTAAAATCTTGGTTTCCTCATCTGTCAGATGAAGAGGTAATTAGATAGGTACTGATGACACCTCCAAGTCTAAGTCTTTAGCTTTTGATCATTTTTATGGGAAAACATCATTACCTTGTGTATGCTTAGGCAATTGCTGCTAAACATTTTTACCCAAATTATATATTTTTGACTAAAAATATAAATAGTATTGTGACCTCTTTTCTTATTTATTGACATCTCTCTTCACATTAATAATGATTTAAAAGAACTAGATAATTGAAGTTAATGTAGATTCTATGA
Source organism: Macrotis lagotis (assembly GCF_037893015.1). NCBI lineage: Eukaryota > Metazoa > Chordata > Mammalia > Peramelemorphia > Peramelidae > Macrotis > Macrotis lagotis. Next base: position 224,617,699 of record NC_133666.1, on the reverse strand, counting down.
CATAGAGTTATTAAAATAATTAAAAACCAGTTAAATCTTTATTTTTACTTTCCTTCATTGCAAAAAGAAGAAATTCATGATTTCACTTTGGGTGGCTTCTGCTGAAGTTTGTCAGCCACTAACTCTGAATTCATGTTATAGTGAAAGAAGACATTGGGATGATCATAGTTCCAGTAGTGAGACTGCATGGAACCTTCGGCAATGTGACAGCTGATTTTGTGTCTCAAAGCATTTCTGCCCTCCCTGGTGTAGATTACCATGTTCATGGTCACTTGGTCATCTTTCTACCTGGACAGAACCTAAGTTTTATAAATGTCTCTATCATAGATGATGATGAAAGGTAATAAGAGTTGATGATTTCATGAGTTAAATAATCAGATGCTTAATTATTAATATATAAGAATCCTGTGTCATGTCTAGCATAGAAACTCAATTTTAGTGTCAGAAAAAGTCTTAGTGGCCATCTTGTATAACCAATATCTGAAAAGAATCTCTTCCAGGGGTGGCTAGGTTGCGCAGTGGATAGAGCACCGGCCTTGGAGTCAGGAGTACCTGAGTTCAAATGCGGCCTCAGACACTTAATAATTACCTAGCTGTGTGGCCTTGGGCAAGCCACTTAACCCCATTGCCTTGAAAAAAAAAATCTAAAAAATAAAAGAATGTCTTCCAAAAAAATATCACTGCATCTACTGTGTACTAAGCACTAGTGACTGAAAGAGTCCCTGCTCTCAAGGAGCTCATAGCCTAATAAAGAAAATAGCATGTGAATGACTGTATAAAGCAAGATCTAGACAAGATAAATCCAAAATAGTTAATGAAAGGAAGGCACTTACATTAAGGGGGAGCCTTTTTAAAAAGACTTATAATGAGGAAGAGCCCATTTTTGAAGGAGTCCATTTGATTTCCGGGGAACTCTAATTATTTAGGTAGTTTGTCCTGGTCTCAAGTCACAATTTGTAACTTCTACCCTCATTCTATCTAATCCTTCTTGATGATAACTCTCACATCCCCCCAGACTACTTCATCATCAGAGAGGAGTGCACGCCAAATGGGCCCCTTGTTTTAAAACAAAATTATAGAAAACATATGCACTGACTGAGAAACAATTTGTTACATGCTGGTAAAAGGAAAATGTCACTTAGAGTTGGAAAATATGCAATAGGAGTTGCATGTATCACTTTCCTAGAATTAGAGGAAATCACTATGTGTATGTGCTTTTCTTTCCTTCAGATTTTCAGAAGTCTGATCAGAATATAGAAACAACCCCTTTCCATTCACTGTCTTAATGCACCAAGCAATTATAAACAGGGGAGGAAAACTCTAATAACGACTCCTAGGCATTCGTGTGGATGTGGATAACTCTTGCCTTTAGATGAGCACCCTCTTTTTATTACTTTGTGTGTGTGCTGTGCATTGAATATGTATGACCAATTTGGAAAATGACTAGTTATTTGGATTTTAGCAGCATTTTAATATGTTTAGACTCAGAGAATTGCTCCTTCTTGCCATGCAGTGAATTTGAGGAGCAGTTTGAAATCCTGCTGACGGCAGCCACTGGAGGAGCAGTGCTTGGGCGCCACCTAGTGAGCCGGATCACTATTGCTCAGAGTGACGCACCCTATGGACTCGTGCGATTTCTCAACCAGACCAAAATTACTATTCCTAACCCCAATTCAACCTTGATTTTGTCCTTGGTGCTGCAGAGAACCGGAGCACTCTTAGGAGAGATTAAGGTAAAGTTTTCCCTTCTCAAAACCTGGAGTTGGAGGTGGGAGAGAGAAAAAGGGCTCATTTTGGTGTTTCTTGCTTGTTATGATGATTTAAAAGATTTCATTTTAGGGAGTTTGGACAACTCTGTACAGATTATGATGAGGTTGATGATTATTTCCCATAAACGGCACTTGGTAAGTAAGCTTGGTTCATTTTATATTGTTTCCTTAAGGATCTTCAGAAGGAAGGACAATTTGATTGTCCTTTGGTTGGTTCAAAGTTGAGAAATGTATATGCATAATTACTGTCTTGCTTGGTATATTTTTAAAAGTTGTGCTTATGAAGTATTTTTGTTATGTGTCTTGATGTCAATACTATCTTCTGAATTTACCATTTCTTATACTTTAATGACCTAAGGAATAAATATGGTTTGTGTTTTGAGCAAATATGATTTCACTGGAATACAGAACTCCTTGTGAGGGGTTCCCATACAGATTGGTAGAACTGCACTTGGAAACTTAATCTTACCAAGAGTTTATATGTTTAGTGATAAGAATTTAATAGCACCTCCATGTACTGTGCTGAGAATTTGGGATACAAGGAAAGAATCAGAAAAGCTAGACCTTGATCTCAAGGAAGTGTTTCTAGTGGGTAAGAGAAACTAAAAAACTATATGATATATTGGAGATAATAAACAAAGAAAGGCAGTGGCATGGGGGGGGCAGGGCAGAGAAACAGGCTCCTTATGGAAGTTGGGGGGGGGGGAGTTGGGAGGATATGTATGCATGAGGAATATCCAGTGAAAATGCTGAGAGTCTGGAGGTAGCGTACTTCATTTGAGGAACTGTAGGAGTTAAGAGCGGGGTAAGTTCGTAAGGAAAAAAACAGAATTTTATATTTGATCCTAGAGTAATAGGAAGCACTAGAACTTAGTGAATGGGGGTGACATGGTTTTGAACTAAATGGAGGGTGAACTGGAATGGGGGGAAATGAGGCAGGGAGACCAGGTTGTTATAATAATGTAGGCATGGGGAATGGGGGCTCACACCTCCTCTAGAATTAGAGGAGAGGAGTATATCTATGTGAGAATACTGCAAAGGTAAAAACCTAAGAACTTAACCACTGATTGCATATGGGGGACTAAGAGAGGAAGAAGTCAAAGAAAACATTTTGAGCCTGGATCACTGTGAGAATGGTGCTGCTCCTAACAGGAGTGTGTTAGGAAGAGAGGAGGGCTTAGGGGAAAAGAGACTGAGTTTTGCTTTGGACATGTTGAGTTTGAGATGCCAATAAGACATCCAGTCTAAAATGTTCTGTAGGCAATTGGAGATTCAGGACCTGAATTTGAGAGAGAGAGATTGGGCTAGATAAATAGATCTGAGAATCATCTGCAAAGTGTTGATAATTGAATCCATGGCAGTTGCTGAGATCACTCAAGTAAAAAAGTATGGCAGGAGAAGAGGGCCCAGGATAGATCCTTGGGAGACTTTAATAATTAGTGGACATGTCCTAGATGAAGATCCAGCAGAGGAGACAGAGAAAGAGAGATTATAAAGGTAGAAGGAGAAGCAGGGGAGAACAGTGCCACTAAAACCTTGAGAGAAACAGTAGGAAGGTGGTATAGTACTAAGAGTTTTGGACTTAGAGACCAAATGATCTGGGCTCAACTCTGACCTCAGAAACTTATTCCTTCTATGAGTAGCACCTACCTTCAGGGTGGCTGGGAGAATAAAATGAGATATAATATGAATGGTATTTTTCATACTTTAAAGTGCTATATAAGTGTTAGATGTTGATATTAAGATTATCAGTGAGAAAAGGATCATTGACAGTTTCAAAAGTTACAAGGAAATAAAAAAAAGAGTGAAAACTGAGAAAAGGTCATTTCCAATTAAGAGATCATTAGTAACTTTAGAGAGAGCTATTGCTATTTCAGGTTGAATAAAGCCAGACCCCAGAGCTCAGAAAAAAAATAAGCAAAGAAGTAGAGGCACTTATTATAAGACATTGTTCTCAAGGAGTATAGCCATGAAAGGAAGACAAGATGTAGGCTAAGAACTAGTTAGGATGGCCCAATCAAGGGAGGGCTTTGTGAAGATAGAGGAGATAAGGGTGTATTTGTAGGCAGTAGGGAAGTAGCCAGTAGATAGAGACAGATTGAAAATTTATGAGATATTAAGATTGATAGTTGATAAAGAGGACAACTACTAGAAAAAACAGGATGGAATGGAATCACTTGTGAACTTCAACTGTTTGCTGGAGCAAGGAGTGGAGTCACCATTCTTCATAAGAGACAGGTAAAGTAGGAAATAGTGATAAAAGACACCTGAGTGATACAAGTTGAGAAAATGAGATAAGGAAACTCTTGGTGAAAAAAAAAAATGAATTTTGGGGGCAGCTAGGTGGCGTAGTGGATAAAGCACCGGCCTTGGAGTCAGGAGTACCTGGGTTCAAATCCGGTCTCAGACACTTAATAATTACCTAGCTGTGTGGTCTTGGGCAAGCCACTTAACCCCATTTGCCTTGCAAAAAAAACCTAAAAATAAAAGAAAAAAATGAATTTTTTTCCTGTGAAATGTGAAATGTGAGGTCGTCAACTGTGAGAATCGGAATAGAGGAAACCAAGAGAGGTTTGAGGAAGGATGAAAATGCTTGGAAAAGCTGCTGTGGTGAATGGTATAATGAATTATTTAGAGAGACATAAAAGAATTGCCTTTCTGAATTGAGGGTCCAAATATGTATTTGACCCAATCAAAACAATTTCATTATTTTGTCCAGTTCAGCTCTCCTGCATGTAAGTAAGTATTAAGGCTTTGGGTGGTGGGAATAATCAAATGATGAGACTTGACAGGGCAAGATTTTAAAATATTAAGGGAGTAAGGGATAAAGGAGAAGAAGACTGAACTAGTTCACCATGGAGTCAAGATTGGCTAGGGAAGCCAGTGAATGGGCAATAACCTGGGAAAGAACTGAAGAATGGATAAGAGGTTATGGGGATGATGAAGAACAGGACTGCATTTCAAAACACTGGGAGAGGTGGAATGATAACAGATTATATTCAGATAAAGGAATTTCAGAATTCATGACCATGAAAGTGTAACACATGTGGTTGCTAGAAGGGATCACTTGCCCAGTATCACACAATCTACTTTTGTTCAAAGTAGGCTTTGAATAAAAGTCTTCCTAACTCCTTGGTCAATCTTTATCCATTATGCTATAATACTTTGAATAAACATTTTTTTTGAATTTTTCAATACAATGGGGTTAAGTGGCTTGCCCAAGGCCACACGGCTAGGCAATTATTAAGTGTCTGAGGTTGGATTTGAACCCAGGTACTCCTGACTCCAAGGCTGGTGTTCTATCCACTGCACCACCTAGCCATCCCTTGAATAAACGTTAACCCACAATTTTTATATATCAACAAAAGAAAAATATTTAATTTTATTTTAAGCTGTATTGCAATTATGAAAGCCTTTATTAACATTTGTTGTTATACTTTGAAAAATGTGCTTTAATAGTAGAAAAAGAACATTTTGTAATTACATGAGTTATGTGAGCAATTTTCATTGTTATTTTATACAAAAAATATAAATATTTTAAAATTAAAGAAATAAGAATTTCTTAGGATAATATTCCTAAGATAATATCTATCCCTATTTTAAAATAGCCTTGTGGGGAAAAAAAATCAGTACTCTGTGTTTTGTGCATAAACCTTTCAGAGACAGATTTACTTTCTAAATTATTCTAATTCTCAAATCTCTGCTTAGAGAGAAAAATCCAAAGGGACAGGAATTCATACTGCTTTGAGAAATCTCTCTCATGTTCAAGGCATTTCCAATCCTAATTGATAGCTGTCCCTAAGAAAATATAGAATTCTAAATTTCAAGTAACAGTTTAATTCACATAAAGCAATGGTCTCAACTTTTTTACACATCTAGTAAAATCTTGTTATGAACTTTTCTTTTTACCTTGATTAAAGGTGAATTCAGGAGACACTTTAATTACTTTGAATTAAAGAAAGATATCTTCCTTCCTTACCTTAATTAGGGGATGGGCAAATAGATTATTGGTATTACATAGAAAAATCAAGGGTGTGGCCTATGTATCACCTTTTCCCCCATCTTAGGAAAAACAAAGTTTCTCTCTAACCTCAGTTATAGAAATGAGTTAGAATTTGAAAAGGATGTTAAATGACACAGAACAGAATTTCCTATTCATGGGGATAGGGGAAAACAGGATTTCAGATGGAAAATTCTTTCTTAATGTGAACTTGTAATATTTAACCTGAAGAGGGAAGGGAAAGGGCAGTTATGTTAGTGTACTTCTAGAGCATGACTTTAAAACTGACAGCTCCATGAACTTACCTGATATTACTTTGCTACTTAGAAAGAATTGAGATTTCATCAGTATGATGCCTTCTCCTTCACTGGACATAGATGACAATCTCTTTACACCTTCTCTTGACCATATTTTTCCTTAAATACATTTTAAAGTCACTATACGATTCTCTGGAAGTATTAATATCATTCTTTTGGTAACTTTTTGTGAGGTTCCAATATGCTTTCATTTGTTGTTTCATTGCCTCTCAATCTCCCTACAATCCCCTCCATTCCTGATTGTTGGTTATTCTTTGGTTTTCCTATGCTATTTATTGTTTCTAAGTTGTTGATATTAATATGCTTTGAACCATTGCCACTACACAAGTTTCCATTGCATTTTTATTAAATTTAATTTTGTAATCCTGCAGATTGATTGGGACATATTAGGACCCAATTCACAAGAAGTCTTACCACTACTGAACAGTGACATTGGTGAACCTGTGAGTGGATCCTTCTCTTTTGGCGATGGAGAAGGTGGATTGAGAACCATAACTCTGACCATCCTGCCTCATAAGGAAATTGAAATCCAAGAAATCTTCATTGTCGAGCTTCACATTGTGAAAGGGGAAGCTGAATTAGACCAAAGAGCTAGAAGTGTCTCCCTTGTAGTAAGTTTGTCTTTTTTGGTTTCTTCCATAAAATTCTGGTTTCATGGAAATCACATATTGTTATCTAGTTAAATTTCCTCATTTTAAAGATGGTAAGAATGAGAGGGGATGTTAATTAGCCCAGGCATTAAATATATAACATAGCTAGTTTCTCTCGGAATCAATTGTACTTTACTATATGGTGCTATAATGGGTTTATCAAAAAAAGTTAGTGAAATATTGTACAACTGAAAAGATAAGCTAGTGTTAAGTTCTTAAAATTTAATACATTGTTAAACATTGTTAGGTAAATTCTAGTGTGTAAATTCACATTAGATCTTTTCTATCAGGATATAGTTGCCATTGAATACAGTAAAATTGAATATCAATTTTAAAAACTTCCAGAAAATTTGGTGTCTGGAGTACTATAGCTTATTTATCTTTGTATGTTCCCTCTGTGCCTATCTCCAGTTGTCTTAAATGGCTCTGAAGGAGAAGGTGAGGTTGGCAACTTTGCATAGTTCTCCCTCATTTAAATCCAATTCACTTCCATGTCAGGGCATCTCCTCCCTGATGTGATATCTTCATCGAGAACAAAGGTCAAATAACAACAATGAATACTTTTTATATTGGAGATACTCAGTAAATTAAATTCAATACATTTTCAATTTATTCACTGCTTACTGAAATTAACTGAAACTGAAACAAACAAACTGAAAGTTAGTAAATATGATTCCATAATTAATGCCAATAAGTCCCCCCCATCTTCTCCCTTAAATTGCACTTGTATTCACCAGTAGGATCCACAAAGGATGGATGGCTGCTACTCCCACAGGTTTTGAAGGTACCCTGAAGGTGAATTGGCACTTGCTCCAGGTTCTTCAGGGCTTGATATACTTTCTTCCCTCATGGAACCCTCATGTTGCTTCTTCTCTTGGGATCTCTTTTGAGATAATTGCGCAGCAGAGCTCACCTAGTCTGCATTTCTTTACTTTGTAAAGCTCATTGACTGGGGGCAAGTTGTTCTTTGCATCCACAGCCAGATCTTCACATTGCCAGGAGTCATGTTCCTTGAAATTCTCAATTGACTTTCTTTCTGTCAATGGCATTCTAGAGAAATATGTCTGCTCCTTGTTAGAGATGGTGTGTTCTCCTGGGCCAGTAGCTCTGCCATGGGATTGGAGGCTAAGTAAAAGGGAGAGTGAAGAAAAAAAGTCTTTTTTTCTGCTACTCTCTGATATAGGCTCAAGGATGTCATATGCAAGGCTGCTTCCAACCTGGCCTTATTCAAATATATAATCAATACTAAATAACTCCAGGACTTAAGATAGACTTAGCCATTTAAAGGCCCCAGTGCCATGGTCCATTCTTCCCCTGCCAACAGACAGACTCTCTTTCTAAATTAGGAAAGTTTAACATTCGTAAAATGAATCATTGGGTCAGATAGGTACCTTTCTTAATACTTAGTTTAACACCTTGTTATCACACTATTAGCTGGAGGAATAGTCCAACACTGTTTTCTCTTCACCTATATAAATCATGTTTCTTTTTTCTTTGAAGGACAGTTGGTATTTCTATATTAACCATTAACATAATGAAAGAGGTGATACATTAGACACATATTAAGTTTATCCTTTGTGATATTCACTAGAGGTTGTATGGAATATAGATTTCTTAGACAAAAAATTATATAGAATTGTTCCTTGAACTTCAAGTTTGGAAAGCACTTTGGCATTGGAGGGCATTGCTTCTTTTTTGTCATGAGAGGCATTAGAGTTGTGATTAGCTTCTGAAGTAGATGGTTTGTCTGGGTTAAATGTGGCACATAGAGAGATCAAGGTAGGCATCTTAATTATAAATCACAGAATCTTGATGTCTGGAGACCATTTGGGCATTATATTAAATAGTCACCGTGTCTTCCTTATGCTTTTTCTGCCTTCCCTCCACCATGTTTTTCCTGATGGAAATTTTTTTTAGGATTTTTTTTGCAAGGCGGATGGGGTTAAGTGGCTTGCCCAAGGCCACACAGCTAGGTAATTATTAAGTGACTGAGACCGGATTTGAACCCAGGTACTCCTGACTCCAGAGCCAGTGCTTTATCCACTGTGCCACCTAGCCGCCCCCTGAGGTAGATTTTGAATGAATGGTGATTTTACCTGTTGAAATTGTTTTATTACTATACTTTTTTTGTAAGCTGTACAAATCTACCCTGTTTTTCTTTGATATTTTCTAGATACAAAAGTTTGGTGATCCAAATGGCATTGTTCAATTTGCTTCTGAATCTTTATCCAAGAAGAATTACATAGAACCATCAACTTTGGAAGGACCACTTAGTATTACATTTTTTGTCAAGCGAGTCGAAGGAGTTACAGGGAATATTACGGTATCATTGTTCTCATGTTGAATTTTATGAAATACAATAATGCTTCCATTAAGCATCCTGGTAAAAGAATGAAGTATATTTATTAACTGTACAATATTCTATTTTTTCAATGAAACTGAAGTGGCAGGAAATAACCCTGAAGATAGTGATCTGAAATTTAGTATATTCCCAATTCTATTTCTTACCCTTTAAAAATATATTTGAAGTCTTTTGAAATTACTTAGCTTATGCATTTTTTAATTATTTATTTTAAAAATTTTACACATTATTAAATACACATTACTAAATACAAATTACTAAATACACACTAAATACACATTACTAAATATTCTTGTTGTAAGAATAAACATAATCCCCCTTCCCCCCACAAAAATTAAGGAAAAAAAAACCTCATGAGAAATAAAGTGAAAGAAAGAGAAAAAAAATGTGCTTCAGTCTGTGTTCTGATACCATCAGCTCTGTCTCTGGGGTGGACTGCATTCTTTATCATAAATCCATCAGAGAACTTACTTCCACATTTTTCCACAGTTGCTGTTGCTGATTGTAATTCCTTCCATCCATTCCTCTCCACTACCAATTAATGTATTTTTTCTCACCTTCCACTTTGTCCCTCTTCAAAAATCTGCTGTGGGGCAGCCAAGTGGCTCAGAATAGAGCACCAGCCCTGGAAGCAGGAGACTCCAAGCCTACATCCCACCCTAGACACCCATCACCCAGTCCCTTGGTCCTGGAGAGGCCACCCAATACCACCACCTTACAAAAAGTAAAAAAGGAAATGTATTATATCTGACTATCCTCTCCGGTGATCTTCTTCTTCTCTTATCACCTACATTCCCCCTCCCCTCCCCCATCTCCTTTCCTCTCCTTTTTCCTTCTAGATTTCTGTACCCTATTAAGTATATATGTTGTATGCTCTCTGAGCCATTTTTGATGAGAATGAAGGCTCCCTCATTCCCCCTCACTTCCCCCCTTCATACCATTTCAAAAGCTATTTATTGACGTTCACATGAAATATATTAGCCTATTTTACCTCTCCTTTCTCTTTCTCCCAGTACATTTCCCTTTTACCCATTAACTCCATTTTTACAGTATATTATACCTTTAAATTCAGCTCTTTCATGTGCCTTATCTATATATGCTCCTTCTAACTGTTCTAATAAATGAGAAGTTTCATATGAGTATTATCAGTATCATCTTCCCATGCAGGAATACCCGCAGTTCATCACCATTGAATACCTCATAATTTACCTTTCTCACCCTCTCTATGCTGCATCTAAGTCCTGTTCTTAGAGATCAAACTTTCTGTTCACCTCTGGTTGTTTTAACAGAAACACTTGAAATTCCCATTTCATTGAAAGTCCATCTTTTCCCCTAGAAGAGGATGTTCAGTTTTTCTGGGTAGTTGATTCTCGGTTGCATTCCAAGTTCTTTTGCCTTCCGAAATATTATTTCAAGCCCTACGAGCCCTTAATGTAGATGCTGCTAAATCCTGGGTAATCCTGACTCTAGTTCCACAATATTTGAATTGTTTCCTTCAAGCTGCTTGTAATATTTTCTCTTTGACTTGGGAGTTCTGGATTTTGGCTATAATATTCCTGGGGATTATTTTTTGGATCTCTTTCAGGAGGAGATTGGTGGATTATCTCCTCTGCTAGGACATCAGGGAAATTTTCCTGTAGAAATTCTTTAAAAATGAAGTCAAAGCTTTTTTCCTGATCATGATTTTCAGGTAGCCCAATATTTTTAAAATTATCTTTTCTGGATCTGTTTTTTCCAGATCAGTTGTTTTTTTTCAATGAGATATTTCACATTTTCTTCTAGTTTTTCATTCTTTTGGTATTGAATTATTGTGTCTTGATTCCTCACAAAGTCATCAACTTCCTTTAGCTCCATTCTACATTTGAAAGATTTGTTTTATTCATAGAGCTTTCTTATCTCCTTTTTCAGCTGGCCAATTCTGCTTTTTAAGGTATTTTTCTTCTCATTAACTTTTTGAACTGTTTTTTTCCCAATTGATCAAAACTGATTTTTAGTATGTTATTTTCTTCAGCATTTTTTGTAATCTCCTTGTCTAAGCTGTTGACTTGGTTTCCATGTTTTTCTTGTATCTCCCTCATTTCTCTTCCCAATTTTTCCTCTACCTCCCTTACTTGATTTTCAAAATCTATTTTGAGCTCTGAAATAGATTGAGACCAACTTCTGTATTCTTGGAGTTTTTAGTTGTAGAAGCTTGGACTTTGTCATCTTCTGAGTGTGTGTTTTGATCCTCCATGGGACTAAAGTAATTGTCTATGATCAGGTTACTTTTTTTTCTGTTTACTCATTTCCCCAGCCTGTGCCTTGGTTTTGGGATGCTTCCCAAGCTTTTGAATATTACTGGGACACCCCACAAGGATCTCAGTTCCTTCAAGGTCTTTTTGGAGGCTCTGACTGCTTTCCTGCCTGTGCTCTGGTCTGTGGATGACCAGAAGCCCACCTCTCTACCCCAGGGCTGTGAGGAGGGTCCCTGCTCTATGAGAGTATGGGGGCCAGACTATGACCAGGGTCTGAATAATGTACAAAGCCCCAGTGTCCTGTCCCAGGGACAGAGGAGAAACCTTGGCAGTCTCCCCCACCCCCTTCTGTGGGCTGAGCACTCCGGGAGCAGCTGCCAGGTGACTCTCTGCCAAGTGGCTCTGAAGGCCTGCTACCGTTTCCTGGCTGTGCTGAAGGCTGCAGCCATGCTGAGGAAGGCTACACTGGCCTGGGCTTCATGCTCACTCTGGCAGAGGTTTCCCTGCTGATTTTCCAAGTTGTGCTTGGTGCTTCCTGGGTTGGCAAGTCAGGAAACTGCTTCTTCTGCCAGGGGCCAGCACTCCCAGGGATCCAGGCACTCTCTAGGCTGTTCCTGGAAGACTGGAGCTCCTTTGCTCAGGTGTCTTTCCACTCCCTCCAACCGTGTGGAACAGAGCCTTCCCATAATTTTCCAGGTTACCTTGGGTTAGAGAAATGCTTCACTGGATCTTTCTGTGGGGTTCTGTCTCTTGAAAATTTAGTTAAAGTCATAATGCTAAGGTTTTTCGAAATATTTTGGAGAGAGCTCCTAGGAAAGGCTGTTCTTCTGCTACCATCTTGGCTCTGCTTCCCACCCTATGTGGGGATACTTTGGAAATTCAGTCTGACTTTGGCCAGGCTTGACAGTCATCTTCCACAGGAAATAATGTGTTGGAATTAAGGGGCCACACACTTTGGGACAGGGAAAGCCATCATTTAGCTTGCCAGTTGGGGAAATACCTGGAGCTGGGTATTGGACCACTGCCCAAGCATCACCCTTGTCCAACCTGCTACAGAAGTGTATTTAAGTTGGATGGAAAGAGAAGCTCGCTCTTCACCCTACTTTCATTCTGCAAGGATGAGGATTTCTCTTTTTCTCTTTCTAAGCTAGAGCCATGTGCTACCAGTCTAGGCCTGCTGGAGAACCATGGACCTTTCTGCCATGTGGTCAGACTCACCTGAGTCTAGGCCAATTCTTATGGCTGTCTCTCCTTTTCCTCTTACACTGAACTCAACCAGGTCTCCTGGCTTCTTTTCACTCTTTTCCCTTTATGTATTGTTTTTTAAAGAGATTTCTTGAAGTTCTTTTTCATTACTTTGAGCCTTTTTGAATATACACAGTTTTAGGTTTTTGGGGTAGAAGCATTCTAGGAACTTGTTATGCTACTGCTTAGTGGTGGTGTTTCTATAAATCAAAAGAATAAAATGTATTTTTATAAAACAGTATTCTCTCAAACTCACATATTTGCTTTCTTTTCCCCAGTCACACATTGAACTCCATGCAAAAGAAGTATCTTTACTAGCTGGAGTCAAAATTGCTTAGCATTAATAAGGTTCAAGTGAGAGAGTTGGTCTCTCTGATAGAATGAGACTTTGAAGGGAGCTCAGAAGCTTTCTAGTCTACCTCCAACTTTTTACAGCAAATTGTGACATGGGGAGCGTAAGTGATTTATTGGCCAAAACTTACATAGATAGCAACTATTCAGAGTCAGGATTTGAACCCACATTCTTTCAGTTCCTTTTCTACTACCCAACTAGCTGACCTCTGAGTTCCCTTCCAACTCTAGTTCCAGGAGCTTGTGATCTCTGGTTCTAAGTCCATTGTTCCCTAATGACAGGTCAAGGAAAGAAATATTCAGGAAGTTATTACAGCTATTTATCAGAGGAACCATCTAAACATTCTATTTTTTACCTTCTAGTCTCAAACTTTAATATTTTGTCTACCATTAGGTCTACTCTGACCTGTATTTTTAGGGAAAAAATTGAGGAAGGGTACAGACCTGTGATTTCTTTATTATAAGAACTATCCCAGGGAGGAAACTTCTCAGACCAATGAACATCTCTTCAGTTCTGAAGTTGATAGTCTTAGTCAATTGTCTTAAGCACTGAGAGATACTTATAAGACCCTATTGATCTACTTAGTGATTAAGAGAGATTTTAAGCCCAGGGATGATTGCACTGCTTTTTCTTTCCTAGATGATTGGAGTACTTTATACTAGTTAAGAAAAGCAGTGACTTTACTCAGTGACATTGACTTTGGGAAGCCATTGGATGGTGGCCTGTGCATACTTGAGCCATTCCATTCTCTATCAAGCATTTTACTAAATATTTGCTTTTGAAATGATTAGTATAGTGTAAGACAAACATACACACATGTGCCTATTCTCCAATTTTTTGATCTTATGACCACTTTACACACTTAAAAATCATTGTGGAATCTCCAAAGAGCTGTCATTTATATGGATTATATCTATTGATATTTTCTGCTTTAGAAATTTAATCATTTTTATAGTATGATTAAGATAGTTTTGATTTCATTAACCCCCCTGAAAAGAGTCACCAGGGTCCCTGAAACCACATTTTAAATGTGGTTCTAACAGAATGAAGACAGCTTTTTTTGTTTAACAAAATAGATTCTAGCAAATTCTAAACTTCATTGAATTTTATTGAGTTGGTGTGTTCAACCCATGGCTTGCAGGCTGTATATAATCTTCAAAGCCCATTCATGTAGCATTATTATATTTTATTATTATATTCATTGGTAATATGGGTCATATTATAGTTATAAATAAATTCTATATATGGCCTTTGGCAAGTTTTTGTTGAGTGCTGCAACCGAAAAGAACTAAAAAGTTGAGTATCCATGTTCTAGGATATTTCATTTGGATTTAGGACGTTGACTTTCAGTCAAAAAACTACGTGGCTTAAGGTGCAGTCATGTACCATAGTATGGAACAAACTTTTCTACTTTTTGAAAAATTGAGATTAACTGTTAAAAGACAGAATTCTGATCATAGTATCCCTAACTATTTAAATTTTCCAGTGATTGTTTACCATACAATTCAGAGAGTACTGCCCAAAATTTTCCAATGTGTCTTAATTACCTACTCCACAAGAATTTCCAACTTATATATGTGTGTGTGTGTGTGTGTGTGTGTGTGTGTATAATTTTGATCTATTAAGTTTCTAAGTTGACATTTAAAAATTGTTATGCTTCCGTTTTCTTTAATCATCAAATTTCAGTTTTTATTTGACATTCAGGTGAAAAAGTATAGAGTTCTAGGTATATAAATTATACAATTAAGTGATCAGAAAGACCTAGTCTTCTTTCCTGCTTTGCCAACTTATTCCTATCTCAAATCCTACCTTTTGCAAGAGCCTTTCTTTCTCCCTCATCCTTAGTGCCTTCCCTCTGAGATTACCTTTCTTTTACAGTGCATATTCTTTATCATAATTTGTTGCAAGTTATTCCCACATTAGAATATGAGTTCCTTAAGGGAAAAGACTGGTTTTTTTGCTTTGTTTATTTATTTTTCCTATCCCCAGCCATAGCAAAGTACCCCAAATGATTGTATTAAGTTATTTATTGGTAAAATATATTAATGATAATAATTTATAGTTATAAAATGCAATTATTTGGTTAGAAAGTTCATTATCTACAATGATCTTATGAGGGAAGTAATATTCTATGGTATCCCATTTCACAGATTAGGAAACAGAGGCTTTCTCAGTGGTAAAACTGGGTCTTTGGCCAAACAGTTGCCAAGTCTCTCACAAAAAAATACATATTCTGGAAGAATTACTATAGTAGAAGAATCTAAATACATTTTAAAACATCTCCCCACAGTGTGTTCAGATAAATCAGTAATGTGAACTCACAGAATTATTAACTGGAAAGAAGGAATTAATTCTTCCCTTTTTGTGATCAAAAGGTCTGATTTTTCTTTTTTTTAGTAAACCTATTTATCTATATTTTCTCTAACCTCTAGAGGAACATCCAATGGTAAATTTTTTGATTGTTATATTTACTAAATGTTTTTATTGTCCTTGTTTTAGGTTTATTGGGAACTCAGCAGTGAATTTGATTTCACTAGTGATTTTCTTGTCACAAGGGGATTTTTCATGATTGCTGATGGGGAGACTGAAGCCAGTTTTGACATTCAACTGCTGCCAGATGATGTTCCTGAAATAGATGAGGATTATGCAATACAGCTGGTTTCTGTAGATGGAGGAGCAGAACTAGATAAGGAAAAAAGCTTTACAAGCTTCTCTGTTCCTGCAAATGATGACCCTCATGGAGTGTTTGCTTTGTATGCTCATTGGCAGTCTGTAGTGGTTGAGCAAAGCCTCACTAGATACATCCAAGTTAATGTAACTCGGCTTGCTGGAACATTTGGAGATGTAGCTGTGGGGTATCGAATATTGCCTAACTCTCAAGATCAGAAAATTGTGACTGAAAGAACAGAGGGGCATCTAATAATCAAAAATGGCACAAAATATAAAGTGGACACAATACCAATAATTGATCAGGTTTGTAGCATATTCTTCTGATTTCTTTGATTTCTAGAGTTCTGTCATCTTACACAGCTAATTATTGGCTTACTGTAATTTCCAAAGGGATAGATTTAGTTATGTAGAACACAATATAAAATTAATTAATTTTGGTAAATTCTGACACTTTTTTCAGCAGTTTTAAATGGAATGATACACATTTATATGGGCAGGAACTAGAGATTTCTTTTAATTGCTGTTGAATTTGACATTCTTTTAATGTGGTAATTCAAAACAAATTCTTTTAAAGTTGGAGATCAGACAGGTATTTGTAATTAAATTTGCATATGAGTCCTCACAATACATTTGTAACCATATTTTAGTCATCTCTTTAAAAAAAGCAACTTCGTTCTTAATCAATTCTGTAACTTGTGGCTGAAAAAATTATGCAAAAATTACATATAAATTCCATAATGGAAACAAGTAATAGTGAACTTTAGGTAATAAACTATCTAGATTTTTATTTTGCCTGGTACTCCATATATCCTTGAATGTTTCCCACTCTTTCTTCCTTTATTTGTGTGTCATCTATCTTGAGCCCCAGGAAGGACCATAAGAGATTTTTCTCTTCTGTTAATACTATCATATTTTTGATGATATGTTTTTCAATATGAATAGCATCAACAAAAATCATACCAATAATTTCTACACAATACTTGTAACTCTTTTGTAATTTCTAGTCAGAAACAACTTTGATCTTTTATAGTACAACAAAAGATGGGCAAATAGAATTTAGACATTCTCTACTAGAGAAGCCTTTCTCCTTTACATTGTATGTTTGATTTTGGGTGGAATAAGCCATATTACCTGTTTATCTCACTGATAATTGTTTTATTCACATCTCCTTTTTCTATGTTTGAATGTGTGCTGAGCCTTTTTGAGAGGTATCAGATTCATAGGACTTGAGTACTATGGCCTTAGCTTTTTAGAATAGCCTTGCCTGGTTCTCAAGCTCTGTTTTGAAGAGGGAATGCAGGAAACTCATGGAATTCCATGTTTGAATTGAATCTTACTATATAAAACTTGACTTTTGTTTTCAGTTGCTTTAGACACTTGTGAAGCTATGTGGGTAGAGAACCTGGTGTAGTTTGGTATAGTGAAAAGCATGCTGGATTAGAAGTTAGATCTGGGCTTGAAGCCGAACTTTCTCAGGTATTGCCCATGTGACTTTCGAAGGCTCATCTTACCCCTTTGGGTTACTTTCTTTTGTTTTTTTATTTGTTTTTTGCAAGACAATAGGGTTAAGTGACTTGCCCAAGGTCACACAGCCAGGTAATTATTAAGTGTCTGAGGCTAGATTTGAACTCAGATCCTCCTGACTCCAGGGCTGGTACTCCATGCACTGTGCCACCTAGCTGCCCCTGGGTTTGTTTTCATATCAGTAAAAAGAGGAGGTTGGTCTTCTGGTTTCTCTGAGAGAAAGCTGTGGGACAGGTTGCTGTAGAAGCAAGGGAAATACAAGGGAAATGGAAATCATGAAGGTGATTTAGAGAATTTTAGATTAGGGAAGAAAGTCAGGGATTCAGTTTTGTGTGGAGAAATATAGAAAATGAAAAATTGAACTGAAGGAAAAAAGGATGAGGAATGAGAAAAGAAGACTGAAGAAAAAGTTCAAAGGAGAAATTAGTTGGTAAGGCAGCTAAGTAAGAAAATGTAAAATTTTGTGTGAAATGGGAAAGGAAATTGGTTGTAATTATCTAGTTATTTTTGAAGGGAAGGAAAGGAAGTTGGATGTGACTGTAAAGTCATTAAGAAGTGAATCAACTTTATAAAAATAGGGATTCTATACTTTTTGTATACTTGTCAGTCTGGTAAAGCCCGTGGCTCCCTTTTTTGAACAATGTTTTTGATTTCATTCTTTGATTATCTTAATATCTAGAAAAGAGGTATATTACTTCCAGTTAAAGGGCGGCTTGCTCCTGACTAAAATATAATTGGGAAATGCTTAACAAATAAATTAAAATGCCATACTGCATAAATAATGTTTATTTATGGTTTTCTTGGGTCCATGATTTATTGTTTTCTCTTTGTTTGAAACTATTGGCCTAAAGGATACTGACAGAGTTGACAAGATTGTCCATTGGTTATTCCTCATTCTCCTGTGTAGTTGTTCTATTTTTTGATCTTGTCTCTTTGATGATATTTTCATAGCTTTTCTTCCCCATTGCAACCTAATTTATACAGCACCCACCTCTTCATTGACTTTTTAGATCATCTTCAGGTGAAGTCATCAGATCTTTTAGTGTTCCAGAATTTAGACAAACAAAACTAAAAAAACAGAAAGGAAATATATGTTCAATAGAAGTTTTTTAGTACAAAACCTGGGAATAAAACCAATTATGTCAGTCACTGTGGAAATTAAAAAAAAAAAACTATTTCAAATAAAAATTGTGTTTTTTAAAAGGTGTTTCTATTCCTGGGTTTTAATTTCACTCTGGAACTGTTAAGTGTCATCCATGTTGGTGGACAGTTCTATGGAATGCCAAAAATACTAGAAGAGGCAAAGTCAACTGCTATTGTTATTCCTGAAGAAGCTGCCAATTCTGAGGTAATGCAACTTGCTTTTAGTGCTAAAGAAACCACAAGGGGGCAATATGGAGCTTTTTTCCTTGAAGAATTCCCAACCTGTGTTCCTTAGAGAGGTGTTTATGTTTAATTGTTATATATGTGTTTATATGTGCAGGAATATGTATGTTTATGTCTGCATATATTTATATGTATATGCATAAACATGCAACTCTCCCTAGGAACATATGTTCAGAGGTATAAATCTATGTATATGTATATAGTCATATGTGTATAGATATATGTATGTATATGTATATATGGAAGTGACCTGACTTTGAATAAGAAAAGATTTTCAGAATTTTCATGGCTATTTTAGTAATAGTAATAGTAATAATAACAATAATAATGATGATGATAATAATTATTACTAACATTTAAATAGTGCTTATTAAGTTCTAGGCACTGTCCTAAAAACTATACAATTATTATTTTATTTGATCCTCACAATTACCCTGGGAGGTAGTTGCTATTATTATTTGCATTTTATTGATGAGGTAACTGAGGCAAACAGGTCAAATGACCAGGGCCATAGAGAAGTGCCTGAAGCCAGATTTGAACTCAGGTTTTCCTGACTCTAAGCCCAGCACTCTTATCTATTGCACCAACTAAATTTCGTCTTCTACATATTCATTTTTGATCAATATGCATTTAAAAGGTAATATAGGCATCTATGAATAAATTATATTAAAATGAATTTTTACATTTAGCATTAGACAAAGATCTTTTAGAGATAAATTAGAGACTGCGTATTTGCTATTTGAGTAGGAGAGTTTACATAAGAGAAACTTATAGAATATAATATTGATATTTCGCTGATTGCTCAAATAACAATTTTACATTGTTATTCTAAATATCCTTTTCTTCTCTCCTTAAATCTCTCAGCACACTCTCTCAACTTGGGACCCTTGCCTATTAACTTTATTGAGAAAATTGAGGGCATTTATCATCTGCTCCCCCTTGATATATGCCTGTTGGGATCACCCTCTTCTTGCCAGGTCCAGTTATTCAGCACAGTGTCAGCACAAAATAGGTGCTTAATCAATGCTGACTGACCAGGTGACCTATTATATCCTGAGTTAGGAGTATATGGGGGGTAATAACATTGATAAGCAGCATATATCTGTCTAAGAGTCAATATGGTAGAATGAATTGAGATCTGAACTCAAAATCAGGAAGCTCCCCCAATTCAAGTCTTGCCTTTAGTGCCTACTCATTGTGTTACCCTGGATAAGTCATTTAATTTTCCAGTAACAAAAACAAAAAAAATAATAATATCATTTTAAAGTTTATAAAATATTTTATGAATGTTATCTCGATTTATCCTTACCATAGCCAGGAGGTAGCTTCTATTATTATCACCTTTTTACAGAAAACCTGGAGGCAGACATCAAAGTGTTTTTCCCAGGATCACCTAGTTAAAAAATGCCTGATTCAGGATTTGAACCCAGGTCCGACTGCAGGTTCTCATTTACTCCTCTATATCACCAATGCTTGAGGAAGGCCTCATAAGATTTTAAATTTTAGGGAAAGTGTTGATCTGCATTAGTTAAGGACTTTCCTAATGAGGAATGTCCCATGCCATTGAAATCATGTATCTAGTTCATAAAAAGATATGTGGGGGCGGCTAGGTGGCGTAGTGGATAAAGCACCGGCCCTGGAGTCAGGAGTACCTGGGTTCAAATC